>NC_133324.1:121581216-121881216 GCF_042186555.1 Aquarana catesbeiana | reverse complement strand
GTGGAAACCTTGCAAAAAGATCTGAACAAATTAATGGGGTGGGCAACTACATGGCAAATGAGGTTCAATGTAGAAAAATGTAAAATAATGCATTTGGGTTGCAAAAATATGAATACAATCTATACACTGGGAGGAGAACCTCTGGGGGAATCTAGGATGGAAAAGGACCTAGGGGTCCTAGTAGATGATAGGCTCAGCAATGGCATGCAATGCCAAGCTGCTGCTAACCAAGCAAACAGAATATTGGCATGCATTAAAAAGGTAATCAACTCCAGAGATAAAACGATAATTCTCCCACTCTACAAGACTCTGGTCTGGTCGCACCTAGAGTATGCTGTCCAGTTCTGGGCACCAGTCCTCAGGAAGGATGTACTGGAAATGGAGCGAGTACAAAGAAGGGCAACAAAGCTAATAAAGGGTCTGGAGGATATTAGTTATGAGAAAAGGTTGAAAAGCACTGAACTTATTCTCTCTGGAGAAGAGACGCTTGAGAGGGGATATGATTTCAATATACAAATACCGTACTGGTGACCCTACAATAGAAATAAAACTTTTTCGCAGAGGAGAGTTTAACAAGACTTGTGGCCACTTATTAAAATTAGAAGAAAAGAGGTTTAACCTTAAACTACGTAGAGGGTTCTTTACTGTAAGAGCGGCAAGGATGTGGAATTCCCTTCCACAGGCGGTGGTCTCAGCGGGGAGCATCGATAGCTTCAAGAAACTATTAGATAAGCACCTGAATGACCGCAACATACAGGGATATACAATGTAATACTGACACATAATCACACATAGGTTGGACTTGATGGACTTGTGTCTTTTTTCAACCTCACCTACTATGTAACTATATGTAACTATGTAATTCTTAGAAGGACAGAGAGGCCAATCTGTAACAAAGACCTGAAGCGCCGAACAGTATGTTGTCTACCGGGCGCTCGGGTTCTGCACATCACGGATCTGGTGGACAGATTACTGGGAGGGGCTGGGGAAGACCCAGCTGTCATGGTGCACGTTGGCACCAATGACAAAGTCAGAGGCAGATGGAGTGTCCTAAAGAATGATTTTTGGGACTTAGGAGCTAAATTGAGGAAAAAGACCTCCAAGGTAGTATTCTCAGGAATACTACCGGTACATCAAGCCACACCAGAAAGGCAGAGGGATATTAGGGAAGTAAACAAGTGGCTGAAGAGCTGGTGTGGTAAGGAGGGGTTTGGGTTCCTGGAGGACTGGGATGACTTCTCGGTCAAGGGACGGACAGCACCTAAATGAGGAGGGCGCTGATCAGCTTGGAATGAAGATGGCCAAAAAGTTAGAGGGGTTTTTAAACTAGGTGATGAGGGGAGGGTCCAGAGGTAGAGATAGCGCGGAACACATTCCAGGGAGTAGTATTGGGGGCATTAATGGTAGGTTGACCAAAGCACATAAACCCAAGGTAAGTATAGTAGCAAGTCCTAGTTGCAATCTCGGAACACCCAATAAGAGGATAATATGCGACCGGTCTAAACTATGTGGCATGTTCACCAGTGCCAGGAGCCTGGCGGACAAGATGGGTGAACTAGATATACTGTTGTACGAGGAGGATTTGAATTTTGAGGGAATTTCAGAGACCTGGTTCAACAGCTCTCATGATTGGCTGGCAAACATTCAAGGGTATACCCTTTATCGCAAGGATAGAGAGGGTAAAAAGGGGGAGGGGTATGCCTATATATCAAGAATAATGTACAAGCGAATGTGAGAGATGACATCACTCAGAGAGCTAGGGAAGAGGTGAAATCCTTATCAGTAGAGCTCCAAAGGGATGAAGCTAATACTGGGAGTATGCTATAGGCCCCCTAACCCAAGGGAGGAAGGGGAGACAGAACTTCTATCACAATTTGGATTAGCAGCAAGGATGGGAAGTGTTATTATAATGGGGGCCTTTAATTATCCAGACATAGACTGGGCGGAGGGAGCTGCGCATTCATCTAAGGCTCGCCAGTTTCTAAATGTCTTGCAGGACAATTTTATGGGTCAGATGGTAGACGCACCAACTAGACATAAAGCATTACTGGATCTACTGTTTACCAACAATACAGACCTGATCATGGATGTGGAAATTTAGGTAACAGCGATCACAGGTCAATTGGCTTTAGTATAAATCACACAAATAGGAAACATAAGGGGAATACAAAGACACTGAATTTCAAAAGAGCCAACTTCCCTAAACTACGAACCTTGCTAGAAGGCATAAATTGGGATAAAATCTTAGGAACAAAGAACACGGAGGAGAGATGTGTTTGCTTTACGAGCATATTAAATAAGGGCATTAGCCAATGCATCCCATTGGGTAATAAATTTAAAAGAGCGAACAAAAGTCCTGCATGGCTTAACTCCAATGTAAAAATGCATATAAAAGCAAAGGAGAAGGCCTTCAAAAAATAACAAGGCTGAGGGATCATCATCAGCATTCAGACTTTATAAAGAATGCAACAAGAAATGTAAGGGTGCAATAAGGATGGCTAAGATGGAACATGAAAGACACATAGCGGAGGAGAGCAAAAAAAATCCCAAGAAATTCTTTAAATTCTTAAATTCTGTAAACAGTAAAAAAGGGAGGACCGACCATATTGGCCCCATAAAGAATGAGGAAGGACATCTGGTTACAAAGGATGGGGAGATGGCGAAGGTATTGAATTTATTCTTCTCCTCAGTCTCCTCAGTCTTCACGAGGGAATCGGGGGGCTTCTGTAACCAAAACTGCAGTGTTTATCCTCATGACACATCACAGGAAGCATCCCGATTGTTAACAGAGGACAGAATTAAAATTTGAGACTTGAGAAACTTAACATTAATAAATCACCGGACCAGATGGCTTGCTCCCGAGGGTACTTAGGGAACTCAGTAAAGTAATTGCCAAACCATTGTTCCTAATTTTTACTGACAGTCTACTGACTGGAATGGTACCAGCTGATTGGAGAAAAGCACCAATATTTAAAAAGGGCCCAAAATACATTCCTGGGAATAACAGACCAATTAGCCTAACATCAATAGTATGTAAAATCTTGGAGGGGATGATAAGGGACTATATACAAGATTTTAGTAATGAGAATGGTATCATTAGCAGTAATCAGCATGGATTCAGGAGAAATTGTTCTTGCCAAATCAATCTACTAACTTTCTATGAGGAGGTGAGTTGCCAGCTAGATAAAGGAAGGCCCTTAGACGTGGTGTATCTGGATTTTGCAAAAGCATTTGACACAGTTCCCCATAAACGTTTACCGTACAAAATAAGGTCCGTTGGCATGGACCATAGGTTGAGTACATGAATTGAAAACTGGCTACAAGGGCGAGTTCAGAAGGTGGCGGTAAATGGGGAGTACTCGGAAAGGTCAGGGGTGGGTAGTGGGGTCCCCCAGGGTTCTGTGCTGGGACCAATCCTATTTAGTTTGTTCATAAACGACCTGGAGGATGGGGTAAACAGTTCAATCTTTGTATTTGCGGACGATACTAAGCTAAGCAGGGCAATTACTTCTCTGCAGGATGTGCAAAAAGATCTGAACAAATTAATGGGGTGGGCAGCTACATAGCAAATGAGGTTTAATGTATAAAAATGTAAAATAATGCATTTGGGTGGCAAAAATATTAATGCAATCTATACACTGGGGGGAGAACCTCTGGGGGAATCTAGGGTGGAAAAGGACCTGGGGGTCCTAGTAGATGATAGGCTCAGCAATGGCATGCAATGCCAAGCTGCTGCTAACAAAGCAAACAGAATATTGGCATACGTTAAAAAGGGGATCAACTCCAGAGATAAAACGATAATTCTCCCGCTCTACAAGACTCCGGTCCGGCCGCACCTAGAGTATGCTGTTCAGTTCTGGGCACCAGTCCTCAGGAAGCATGTACTGGAAATGGAGCGAGTACAAAGAAGGTCAACAAAGCTAATAAAGGGTCTGGAGGATATTAATTATGAGGAAAGGTTGCGAGCACTGAACTTATCGTCTCTGGAGAAGAGACGCTTGAGAGGGGATATGATTTCAATATATAAATACCGTACTGGTGACCCCACAATAGGAATAAAACTTTTTCGCAGAAGATAGTTTAACAAGACTCGTGGCCACACATTCAAATTAGAAGAAAAGAGGTTTAACCTTAAACTACGTAGAGGGTTCTTTACTGTAAGAGCGGCAAGGATGTGGAATTCCCTTCCACAGGCGGTGGCTCAGCGGGGGGCATTGATAGTTTCAAGAAACTATTAGATAAGCACCTGAATGACCGCAACATACAGGGATATACAATGTAATACTGACATATAATCACACACATAGGTTGGACTTGATGGACTTGTGTCTTTTTTCAACCTCACCTACTATGTAACTATGTAACTATGTAACTGTTCCAAAGGCTTAGGTCAGCAATGGTCTTCACAAAGCTAGATCTCAGAGGGGCATACAATCTGGTCCGCACAGGGACCAGGGATGAATGGAAGACAGCATTCTGTACTAGATTTGGGCATTTCGAATAACTAGTGATGCCCTTTGGCCTGTGCAACGCCCCTGCTACATTCCAGCATTTTGTCAATTACATTTTCCATGATTTTTTGGACCTTTTTGTTATCGTCTACTTAGAAGATATTCTGATTTTTTCCTCTTCACTAGAGATTCATCATGGATATGTGAAAAAGGTGTTGACCCAACTTAGACAACATGGCTTATATGCCAAACCGGAAAAATGTGAGTTTGAGCCTCAGAGCATCCAGTTCCTGGGATTAATAATCTCTACAGTGGGCATAAAGATGAATCCCAAAAAGTCACTACCATTTTGGATTGGCCAGCTCCCACGGATAAAAAAGGAATACAGCATTTCGTAGGATTCGCAACTTTAATCGGAAGTTCATCAAGGGATTCTCAGCCATCTATTCTCCCATCACCCAACTGATCAAGCACAGCAACCGGTGTTCCTGGACTCCTGAAGCCCAGTCTGCTTTCAAAACCTTAAAAGAGTTGTTCACTTCTGCATCTATTCTAAGGCACCCTGACCCAGCTCTACCATACGTCTTGGAGGTCGATGCATCAGAATCAGCAGTAGGGGCAGTGCTCTCGCAACGCCAGGGGCCAAGGTCCTTCTACACCCAGTTGCGTCCTTCTCTCATAAACTTTCACCGGCAGAGAGGAATTGCGATGTGGGAAATCGTGAACTTCTTGCAAAAAAAAAGGCTGCACTAGAAGAATGGAAATCTCTCCTGGAAGGGGCAGCCCAACCAATCCTCATTTTCACTGACCGTAAGAACCTCGAATACTTGAGGACAGCAAAATGTTTGAGGCCACATCAAGCCAGGTGGGCATTGTTCTTTTCAAGGTTTTCTTTCCACATAACATACTGGCCCAGGTCAAAAAATACTAAACCTGAGGCTCTTTCCCGCATGTTTGGTGAGCCTGGGGAATCTGGGCTCCCTGACACCATTCTGTCTTCTGGAAACTTCCTTTTGTTGCAAGAAGATTTAATCTCTCAAATCAAACAAGCCTCTGTGGGAGTTCTCTCACCTCCCAAGACATCCTTACAAATGAAGGATGGACTATTATGGCACCAAGATAAAATTTTTGTACCAGAAGAAATACGTGTTTTTGTTCTGAGCTTATGCCACGACCATGCATTAGCAGGACACTTCGGAGTCAGTAAAACAACTGAGTTAGTTCTATGTACATTTTGGTGGCCCCATCTTGAGAAAGACTGCAGGAGATACATGGAGGCATGTACCACATGTATCCGAAATAAAAGTAACAGGATCAAAGCGTGGGGTCTGCTTAAACCGCTACCAATCCCAGACAGGCCATGGAAGATGATTTCAATGGATTTCATTGTGAAACTTCCCCCATCAGAAGGCTGTATGGCCATCTATGTAGTAGTTGATCGGCTGTTAAAAATGGCACACTTTCTACCCATGAAAGGCACACACCATCTGCTCCGGAAACAGAACAGATTTTCATCAAGGAAATAGTGAGGCTGCATGGGATCCCAGCTAACATTGAATCTCACCGGGGGGTGCAATTCACCTCTCTCAGAAACCCTAAAAATTGAATTATCCTTCTCTTCAGCCTACCACCCCCAAACTAACGGTCAAACGGAAGGGACCAACCAGACCCTGGAGCAATTCTTACGTTGATTTTCTTCTTTTTCTCAGAATGATTAGGTATCATTAATTCCACTAGCTGAATTTGCATACAATTCCAAACACTCCGTCACCAAGCAATCTCCATTTTTTTCCAACTATTGCTTCCATCCATCATTCCTACCAAATACAATTTCTAAATGCTCTGTTCCAGCTGTGGTAGAAACAGTAACCTTCTTGGAATCTAACAACAAAATATTGCAGGAGGCAATCACCAAGACGTAGGAATACAATAAAGGAGCTTTTGACAGGAAAAGACACGGGGAATTAATTCTGGAATCCGGTGTTCGTGTATGACTATCCACAACTAACTTGAAATTACCCTGTCCATCAAGGAAACTGGGGCCGAAGTTTGTGGGGCCATTCCCGGTGAAAAGGAAGATCAATGATGTGGCTTATGAATTGGAATTACCAGCCTCCTTTAAAATCCACTCGGTTTTTCCTGTAACCCTACTAAACCTGCCATTCCTGATCCTTTTCCCGAATGGAATACAGGCCCACCCGAGCCAATATTGGTGGGTGGGGAAGAGGAGTATGAGGTTGAGGCGATACTGGATTCCAGAAAAAGGAGGGATCAGACCCAGTACCTAATCAAGTGGAAAGGGTACGGTCTTAAAGAAAATTCTTGGGAACCTGAAAACAACACCCACGCCAGAAGACTTATCTAAGCGTTCAACCAGGCCCACCCAGAGGAGATGGCCCAGTTGGGCAGCTGGAGGCTGCCCATTGGGAGGGGGCAATGTCAGGAAGGCTCTGTCAGAAGACAGAATAATAGCCGCAGAAGAATTCCTGTTCCCCGAATGCCTGGAAGAAGAGGAGCGCGTGCAAACGCATATACGCATAAATGTGAACATGCGTGCGCATGTGTGAATGTGCGCGGCGCATTCCATGACAGATAGGGGCAGCAAATGGGCTATTTAAGCTTGATCAGCACCCAGGATCAGTTCTGTCTCGTCTACAGTGTCCTGCGAGTATCCTGTTGACTGTTACCTGTATCTGCTCTTGAAGTATTGACCCGCCTTGTTTCTGACTATTCCTGTTTTCCACCTGCATCGACCCTGGTTTGTCCTTTGACCATTCTCCTACCTCCTCATCTGTACTTGATCTGATCATTTGTGTATGACCAAGTTGCTACCAAGTTGCTAGCATCTATCCAGCTACCTTTAGGACCTGCCCTTCGGCTAAGTACCAGCCTGTTCCTGCCCACGGACACCAGCTGCCATCTGGCAAACTATTGGATCAGCAGCCCAACAGCAAGCACGTTTAACCGGCACTCGTGCAACTCTGCACTCCTACTCTACCTGTATACACTACCAGGGGCCCCGAGTCAGAGGTGCAAGAGAGGCCTTCCTCTGCATAACCAGGCTCTACCCACCAGGTACATGACAGACCTTTTGGTATCATTATCTTTAGCTTTGCCTGATTGGGATAGCTTTTATGCACTTTTCCTGCGAGGACCCCGACCACTCCCCCCCCCATAGGCCACACAGGACCTACTCTGTGGAACACAGCACTTCCCCCACTTTTTTGTGGGTGTTGTCTGATGAGTTTATTTGAGGTAATATTACATGTACTACATTCTTAGTTTTAACCAAACATTTTGTCATATGTGGATACAAGAGAGGTCAAAAAGCTCCCAAAGAAGCGCGAGTCCCATGAAACGAGTCAAACAAATTTCAACCTTCTTGTGACAATAAATGTGGGGTGTCCTTGAGATGCTTTATTTGCATCACTAATTGACCTTGTACACATGATATGTAATGCCTATTATCATATATGGATTAACTAAGATGTTATACTCTTTGGTATACAATAAGATTGAATGATTTAAAGTAAGGTGTAGTTACTTTTGAAGGTATATATAGTCCCAAGAAAACTTTTTGCATTTGATCAATATGTAGGGATGATTGCTCCTTTAGTATATTTATATTTAAAGGGGCCACCACCCACTTTTTTAAAATTTTATTATCAAACCCACTCCTCTACTTAATGAAGGTTCTAGTTCTCTTATTTACCTACAGGTTTAGCTCAATATTCTGTATGGGGAAGGCCATTTCTCACTTCCCCCCTAAAGGGCTCCACAAGACAGGAAGTAAAGGGAACTCCCTAGAATACTAAAGCGAGTAGAGTGTAATGCACATTAGTAAACCATGCCGCTGTTTTCTACAGTGACCCCTAGTGTAGGTTGTACTCTAATGCCCTGTAC
The DNA here is from genome assembly GCF_042186555.1 of Aquarana catesbeiana. Taxonomy (NCBI): domain Eukaryota; kingdom Metazoa; phylum Chordata; class Amphibia; order Anura; family Ranidae; genus Aquarana; species Aquarana catesbeiana. Next base: position 121,872,862 of record NC_133324.1, on the reverse strand, counting down.
ACACAATAGGATTTTCCGATGGAAAATGTGTGATAGGACCTTGTTGTCGGAAATTCCGACCATGTGTGGGCTCCATCACACATTTTCCATAGGAATTTCTGACACACAAAGTTAGAAAGCTTGCTATAAAATTTTCCGACAACAAAATCTGTTGTCGGAAATTCCGATCGTGTGTACACAAATTCGACGCACAAAGTGCCACGCAAGCTCAGAATAAAGAGACGAAAGCTATTAGCTACTGCCCCGTTTATAGTCCCGACGTACGTGTTTTACGTCACCGCGTTCAAAACGATCGGATTTTCTGACAACTTTGTGTGACCGTGTGTATGCAAGACAAGTTTGAGCCAACATCCGTCTGAAAAAATCCATGGATTTTGTCGACGGGATGTCCGATCAATGTCCGACCGTGTGTACAGGGCATTACAGTTTAAAGCGGAGTTCCGGTCAGTTTTTTTTATTTGTTCCTTAAAAACACCACTGCGATAGTCTTAGGTTGTCTAATCCAATTTAGGCATGTTGTAAACGTAGTCTTTTTTTTTGTTATATCATTTTTATGAAATGTACTCACAGTAATCTCTGTAACAAAAATGCTCCCATCTTCAGTGTGGACATCTGAAGCCCACTCATAGCTTCTTCCGGGATATGGTGCTGCTGCCTACCCAGCATGTACCTCCCCATCTCACGCACCCGCAGTGCATACAAAGTGCGGCACACTCGATGAAGCAGAGGATGCCCATTGACTCCTGGCAGAGGCGTAACTAGAAACTTCAGCGTCCCGGTGCAAGAAATCATGAAGGCCCCCCCCCCAAAAAGCATGATTTTGATACTTTTTTTTTGGTGGGGAGGAGGGATGGGATTAGTGGCAGTGCTGGTGGGGACAGGGGAATGGGATCAGTGGCAGCGTTGATGGTGAGGGGTTCGGGATCAGTGGCAGCGGTGGTGTGGGGGGGGTGGCAGCGGTGGTGTTGAGGGGGGTGGCAGTGGTGGTGTCGATGTGGGGTGGCAGCGGTGGTGTTGAGGGGGGTGGCAGCGGTGGTGTTGATGTGGGGTGGCAGCTGTGGTGTTGAGGGGGGTTGCAGTGGTGATGTTGAGGGGGGGCTGCAGCGCTGGTGTTGAGGGGGGTGGCAGCAGTGGTGTTGAGGGGGGGTGGCAGCAGTGGTGTTGAGGGGGGTGGCAGCAGTGGTGTTGATGGGGGTGGCAGCGGTGGTGTTGAGGGGGGTGGCATCAGTGGCAGTGGTGGTGCCATCCTCTTCCACCACCACCTCTTGCTGATCCCACCCCACCACCACCGATCTCATTCCTATCCCCCCCCTCATCTCCGTTGAGATCTCGATGAGATCTGCGGTGGTGGTGGGGTGTGATCAGTAAGAGGCAGAGGTGGTGGAGGTTGGGATCGATTACACTGGCATTTTCTCACTTAGGTCAATCAATTGATTCCCCCTCAGAATTCCGTCGTGCCTCCAGGGATGCCTTTGCCTCATAGGGACTCCTCGCAGTTGCAGAGGGGAGAGCTCCTCCCCCTTCACTCGATTGGTGTCAGCTGACTTTCTTTTCCAGTGTCCGCCCCTGCCTCCCTACATTCTCTCTGGATAGGCGGGGTGGTGCAGAGTCTCAGCTCTGCCTTCTCTCCCCTCAGTGGTCAGCGGGCAAAACCTCCCCCACCCCACGGTGGAACGAACAGACAGGCAGGCCTCAGTAGCACAGCAAGAATAAACAGGTGGACGGGCCCCTCACACTGGCAGACAGGCGAGCGGGCCCCTCACATGGGCAGATGGGCCCCTCACACTGGCTAGACGAGCGGGCCCCCCTGAAGTTCCGGAACTCCAGGGCCCAGTCACAAGTGTGACTGCGGCAACCCTGATAATTCCTACACTGACTTCTGGGATTGATGACACTTGTATCCAGGAGCCAATGGGTGGCCAGATATGACGTACCTCAACACAGAGGAAGTGGAGCTATTTAATGACAAAAAAAAGTAATAAACTTTACAAAAAATAAACCCCAAAAAAACATTCTGAATATTAATCGGACTGTGATTAGCAAAGCCCGGGGGCTGAACGTCTAAAGTGGGGTGGAACTCCTCTTAAATTCTGTAATAAGCAGCAAGTACAAATACAGACAGAAGAGGGCAGTTGTGGGGTTTTGACACAGTGGTGCAGAGTTTATAGGGTTCAAACCACCTTATCACCTGTCAAAATAGAAAATAAATGAATAGAACAGAACGGGGTAGAATCAAATAGAAAAGAATAGAATAAAATAGAATAGAAAAGAAAGGAATAGAAAATAAAAGAATAAAATAAAATAGAATAGAAAATATAGGATTATAACATAAAATAATAGAATAAAACTGAATATAAAAGAATAGAATAACATTGAATAGAAAATAAAGGAATATAAAAGATTGAAATAAAATTGAATATAAAAATGTAATAGAAAGTAAGAGAATAGAATAAAATTGAATATAAAATAAAGGAATAGAAAATAAAAGACTAGAATAAAATTGAATAGAAAATAAAAGAATAGAATAAAATTTAATATAAAATAAAGGAATATAAAATAAAGGAATAGAATAAAATTGAATATAAAAAAGTAATAGAAAGTAAGAGAATAGAATAAATTTGAATAGAAAATAAAAGAATAGAAAATAAAAGAATAGAATAGAAAATAAGGGAATATCTTAGAAAATACAATAGAGTAAAATTAAATTGAAAGAATATAACTGTCTTCTGAAAATTGAATAGAATAAATTAGAATTTTCCAAATTTGATTGAAATGAATTAAATTGGACCGAATTTGGAAAATTAGAATCAAATGTGAAAACGAATAAATGAAACTAAACGAATTCTGAAAACAAATTTAATCAAAATGATTTAAATATGGAATTGAAACAAAAACAATGTTTTTGTTGTGCACGTCTAACGCCAACTACATAGACATCACACTATCACAGTGCAGTGAAGAAAAGTACAAGCTGCATTTTCAGGCTCAGAATTGCGCATGAATCCATGTGAATGAAATACACAGCACTGCACTGCGCACATCAATGCGCAGTTTCTGGTGTGATCGGACCCTCGGTGTCAGCGTGAACTGCATGTGATTTCTCAAACACCATAGAGACGGGTGGTCCTCCATCTGCACAGAGCGTCTGAAACGGATCGTCAGGATAGAGGTAGGGTAGGACCCCGCCCCGTGCTTGTCATTCAGCGTGCGGCCAGCAGAGGGCGCTGGTTGGATGTGGCGGACGGGGCGCTAGTTGGGAGGATGTTCTATACTCGGGCTTGTTTCAACTTACTGGTGGAGGCGTTGAGGCGGGAGCGCTCCAGTGTTCGTCCGGCTCGGGCAGCCGCCACCGTCATCCCCTCCGCCATGAGCAGCGGGCCCACCACCGTCATCCAGGTCACCAACCTGTCCGCCGCCGTCACCAGCGACCAGATGCGGACCCTCTTCTCCTTCCTGGGGGACGTGGAGGAGCTGAGACTCTACCCACCCGAGTGAGTGCGCCCACCGCCCTCTATGGGGGGGAGGGGAGCTCTGTGGATCAGGGATGGAGTGTGCTGTGTATAGGGGGGTGGGGAGCACTGTGCTGTGTATAGGGGGGTGGGGAGCACTGTGCTGTGTATAGGGGGGTGGGGAGCACTGTGCTGTGTATAGGGGGGTGGGGAGCACTGTGCTGTGTATAGGGGGGTGGGGAGCACTGTGCTGTGTATAGGGGGGTGGGGAGCACTGTGCTGTGTGTAGGGGGGTGGGGAGCACTGTGCTGTGTGTAGGGGGGTGGGGAGCACTGTACTGTGCTGTGTGTAGGGGGGTGGGGAGCACTGTGCTGTGTGTAGGGGGGTGGGGAGCACTGTGCTGTGTGTAGGGGGGTGGGGAGCACTGTACTGTGTGTAGGGGGGTGGGGAGCACTGTACTGTGTGTAGGGGGGTGGGGAGCACTGTACTGTGTGTAGGGGGGTGGGGAGCACTGTACTGTGTGTAGGGGGGTGGGGAGCACTGTACTGTGTGTAGGGGGGTGGGGAGCACTGTACTGTGTGTAGGGGGGTGGGGAGCACTGTACTGTGTGTAGGGGGGTGGGGAGCACTGTACTGTGTGTAGGGGGGTGGGGAGCACTGTACTGTGTGTAGGGGGGTGGGGAGCACTGTACTGTGCTGTGTGTAGGGGGGTGGGGAGCACTGTACTGTGCTGTGTGTAGGGGGGTGGGGAGCACTGTACTGTGCTGTGTGTAGGGGGGTGGGGAGCACTGTACTGTGCTGTGTGTAGGGGGGTGGGGAGCACTGTACTGTGCTGTGTGTAGGGGGGTGGGGAGCACTGTACTGTGTGTAGGGGGGTGGGGAGCACTGTACTGTGTGTAGGGGGGTGGGGAGCACTGTGCTGTGTGTAGGGGGGTGGGGAGCACTGTGCTGTGTGTAGGGGGGTGGGGAGCACTGTGCTGTGTGTAGGGGGGTGGGGAGCACTGTGCTGTGTGTAGGGGGGTGGGGAGCACTGTGCTGTGTGTAGGGGGGTGGGGAGCACTGTGCTGTGTGTAGGGGGGTGGGGAGCACTGTGCTGTGTGTAGGGGGGTGGGGAGCACTGTGCTGTGTGTAGGGGGGTGGGGAGCACTGTACTGTGTGTAGGGGTGGGGAGCACTGTACTGTGCTGTGTGTAGGGGGGTGGAGAGCACTGTACTGTGCTGTGTGTAGGGGGGTGGGGAGCACTGTACTGTGTGTAGGGGTGGGGAGCACTGTACTGTGCTGTGTGTAGGGGGGTGGGGAGCACTGTACTGTGCTGTGTGTAGGGGGGTGGGGAGCACTGTACTGTGCGTAGGGGTGGGGAGCACTGTGCTGTGTATAGCAGTGGGGGGTGGGGAGCACTGTGCTGTGTATAGCGGGGTGGGGTGGGGAGCTCTGTGTATCAGGGATGGAGTATTGGGAGGGGGAGCACTGTGTACATCAATGACAGAGCAATGGGGGGGGGGGGTTGTTTTCATGGTGTATATATCTGTGATGATGATTGGGGGGGTCATCTTTGTGTAGATCATGTATGGAGTAGTTGGGATGTACATCACTGTGTACATGAGAGGTGGATCAGTGGGGGTGCAGTGCTGTGTACATCAGTGGTGGGTATTGGGATGGCCTAGTGCAGTGATGGCAAACCTGATGTTTTGGAACTACATTTCCCATGATGCTCCTGCACTCTACAGTGTAGTGGGGGCATCATGGGAAATGTAGTTCCAAAACATCGGGGTGCCATGTTTCGCCATCACTGGCCTAGTGGGTTATTGGTGGAGAGGTGCACAGTGCTGTCTCGATCCCTACGGTCCCTTTCACACGAATGGACCAATCAGGTCTGCCTGTCAGTTATTCAGGCCCTCCAGGCCCCTCTATGGAGCAGCGGGGTGTCAATGGATATGTGTCAGTCGATAGCTACTGACATCCAATCCTGTCCACTAAAAACAGGACAGATGGTGATCTGTTCTCCTTCCATCGATCGGATGGCAGTCGGGTGTAAATAGACATATGTATCCGTTGACAACCAACTGCACATAGAGCAGAGTGGACTGTGTCCGGTCTGCATCAGCAGAGCAGGCCAGCCATCCGCCTGCACAGTGGGGGATCCCCTGATGAACAGGCGGACTTCCAGCAGAGCCCGCCCCATGTGTAAGGCCCCTTGCACACAGAGTGGTCTCCGCCTGCTTAGCAGGGGATCTGTCCGGTGACCCCCCCCCCCCCCCCCCCCCCCCCCCCCCCCCACTGTGCAGGCAGATGCAGAGTGGACACAGCCAACTTGTCCTCTATGGGCAGCTGCATGTGAATGGATCACCTGTTCGTTTACATACGACGGCCATTCGATCCAGTTTACCAGACGGATGGGGAATGGATGCCCAAATGTCTGTTTTGATCGGGTGTCAATGGACACATGTCTGTGCCAATGCATAGAGGGCAATGGATGATCCGATTTGGGTCCACCTGGAAAACTGACAGGAAGACCCGATCAGTCCACCTATGTGAAAGGGTCCGTAGATGACTTGATTTTCTTTCCTTCCACCTTGGGCTGCAGGAAAGAAAATCGCTTGATTACCCCATCAACATATTCAGTCCCTCCCACAGCACTCTTGTATTCAGGGGAGGTGGGGTGCAGGGAGACTTTCTGGCCAGAAGAATACAATGATTACTGCTAGCGGCTATAGCCGTCAGCAGTAATTGTAGGTTGAAGAATCTGATAGGCTGGTTGTACCCAACTTGGATATGATCAGCCTGTCCATACATGGATTGAAATTTGGCCAGTTCCTGCTGAAATTTCGATCCATGTATGGGCAGCATAAGTGCTGAGAGCAAGATGTGCTGAGTGTATAGGTAATGGAAATAGTGAGTACATCAGTGGTGAGACCCCAGGATGGTGTACAGCGGGGCTCCACAAACCCCAGGTTGACGCGGCGCAAAGAAGTTTCGCCCTGGCACCTGGGCTGCCCCCCAAATACTCCCCACGTGCCCTCCCAGCTATGTATCCCGGGCTATGCTTGCCCATCTGCGGGGCCGGGCCTGGCATTGCAGTTGCTGCCGGGTAGAGAGGAGAGCAGACACATGTCTGCTGTCCTCCCCTTCTAGTCGTTGACTCGGACATGACGTCACTTCTGGGAAAGAATGTAATGCAGCGCGTTTTGCATTACATTCAGTAAAGCATATGTTAATGGGGACAAAGGCTTCTTCCCCACAACCCTGGGCAGGGGGCTTATCAAAATCTGAAAGCCCCTTTAACAAGAGGGCCCCCAGATCCTGCCCCCTCTCCCATGGTAATGAGTATGGTACCCCCACTCATTCACAAGAAAAAGAGTAATGTATATAAAGACAGGAGCCACTTTTTGGCAAGTCCTTTATTAGAAAAAATTGTACCCCGGTGTAGATCCATTGGCAATCATGATGAATGCCGACCTGCATTAACAAGAAAAAGAGGTCCACATATGGCGCTGGCTCCTACCGTTTGACAGTTCCACTTGGTAGCGGCTACTAAATAAATTAAGGGGCGGGGCCATGGGGTGACCCCCTCCCCCTTGTGATGTCATCAATCCAGCATGGGGGTGGTGGTGAGTGAGTGGTCCCTGCTGCTGGCAATAATCGCATTTAAAGCGGGGGTCCACCCACACCGCCAAAAAAAAAGAAAAAATTAAAAGCCGGCAGCTACAAATACTGCAGCTGCTGTCTTTTAATACATGGCCACTTACCTGTCCCAGGGTCCAGCGATGTCGGCAGGCGACGCCAAGAACCCGCTCGGTTCTCGGCAGCTGCCGCCGCCATCCTAGGTGAGGGAGTCAGGAAGTGAAGCGTTGCGGCTTCACTTCCTGGTTCCCTACTGCGCATGCGCGAGTCGCGCTGCGCATCGTAACTGGTCCCCGCTATATCCTGGGAGCTGTGTGTTTCCTAGGAGACAGCGCGGACTGACAGGAAGAGGCATAGACTCCCATGGGAGTCTATTCCGGAAGTGGGTGCAAATACCTGTCTTAGACAGGTATCTGCACCCCCCTCCCCCCTGAAAGGTGCCAAATGTGACACCGGAGGGGGGGAGGGTTCCGAAAAGCGGAATTTCCATTTTTGTGTGGAACTCCGCTTTAAAAATCTGGCATGCTGGGGAATTCAGAGCAGTCCAAATCTTCAAGAACACGCCCTTCCAATAGACTAAAGGTTTGGTCTGCTCTGCACTAACATGTATTAAGCATAGTAATGTGCACTAGGCTCTGCCTGGTTTGGGACTCTAATGCCGCGTACGCACGATCGGATTTTCCAATGGGGAAAATGTTGGATGTGAGCTTGTTGTCGGAAAGTCCGACCGTGTGTATGCTCCATCGGACATTTGCTGTCGGATTTTCCGCCCACAAATGTTTGATAGCAGGTTCTCAAATTTTCCACCAACAAAACTTTGTTGTCGGAATTTCCGATCGTGTGTACGCAAGTCCGATGCACAAAAGCTCATGCATGGTCGGAATCAAGCAGAAGGAGCACTGGCTATCGAACTTCCTTTTTCTCAGCTCGTCGTACGTGTTGTACGTTCCCACGTTTGTAATTGTTGGCCAACATTTGTGTGACCGTGTGTATTCAAACAAAAAATCAGCGGTTTTGTTGGCAGAAAGTCCGATCGTGTGTACAGGGCATAATGCAAGTGAAACTCCATTCACTTCAATGAAGAGGCTTGTTTTTTTTTTTGAATGGGCTGCAAAATGCAGGCTTTGTGGTTGAGTATGGGAGCAGAATATATAATGGAGAATGGACAGTGTTACCTACCCTCTGTTATAAATTGCTCCCTTTGTGACTTATTTCAGCCATACACTGCTGGCATTTGAGCTGTGGGTGGCCCAGCAGGCATTCATCTAAACACACTTTGTTCTGAAAATTAAGGAAAAAGGAAAATTCTCGGCCAAACAGTGACTACAGCCAATCGACAGAACCCATAACATGTATGGCTAGCTTTAGTTTTTTACCTTATTGCATTTTTCATACATACACATACTAGGGGCAATTCGGACAAGATCAAATTAACCTACCAGCATGTCTTAGGAGTGTGGGAGGAAACCAGAGGACCTGGAGGAAACCCACGCGAACATGTAAACTCCAAGCAGGTAGTGTCTTGGTTGGGATTTCCAGCGACCCTTTTGCTGCTAGGCAGAAGTGCTATCCACTACACCACTGTGCTACCCAATGCTGAATGTACAATGTATAGCACTGTGTAAATTGACAGCGCTTATATAAGTACCTTAAAGTGGTTGTAAAGTCAGGATGATAAAACACTGCCATCCCCTCTGTTTTATTAAGAGCTACAGCACTATGTGTCCATTTTTTTTAAAATTTAAATTCTAATTGTAAATACATTATCTCACAGCAATAACTTGTTGTCAGTGACATTCCTGTCACCAGATCTTCCTGATGTAAAGAATGCAGAGAGAGGGGCTGAGATAACCCTCTGACATCAGCTGGCCAGCAGAGGAATGTCATGTGACTGTTGTGTGAAAAGGAATTTATGATTAGAATTTTAAAAGAAGGGACACCTAGTAGTTAAGTTCTTGATAAAACAGAGGGGATGCAAGTTATTTTTCTAAGGTATTTCAAGGGACAGGGAAGGGGGGGGGGGGGGGGCTGGAGGAGATCGCTCTCACACACAGGCATTGGAACTGACAGGCAAGGAGAAGGGGGGAGAGTAGAGAACAGACAGAGGCAATATCCTGGATCAGGAGCCCTGATTATCGTGGTCAGCAGAGACAGGGGGACACAGAAACAGGCAGGATCAGCCAGCTTTTTCACATCATACAAAGGGACAAATGACCTGGCACAAGCACTGTGCTATTTGAAATGCTTTAAAGGAAAAGTGTATATAGTACATTTTAACTTTTTGGGGGGGGGGTTTACAAACGCTTCAGCCGGTTCCCGACCAGCTAATGCAGATATACTGTGGCAGAATTGTTCCCTTGGGCAAAATCCCGTAGGGGTATGTCCATCCCGTTAGCGGCCACCAGAGGGCGCACAGCGGGGGACCCGATGCGCAATCGCGTGCACGAGCGCCAGCACCGGGATTTGTGTGTGAACACACAAATCCCTGTGCTGTCAGGGAAGAGGAGCCATATCGTTTGTTCCTACTAAGTAGGAAAAACGGTGTGTCTCCTCTCCTAGTCAATCCTATCCCCATACAGTTAAAACACACCAAGGGGACACGCAGTTAACCCCTTGATTGCCCCTTAGTGTTAACCCCTTCCCTGCTAGTGACATTTATACAGTAGTAAGGTCATTTTTATAACAGTGATCGCTGTATAAATGTCAATGGTCCCAAAAAAGTGTCAAGTCTCAGATCTGTCTGTAGACACTATAACTTTTGCGCAAACTAATCAATATACACTTATTGTGATTTTTTTTTTTTTTTTTACCAAAAATATGTAGAAGAGTATATATTGGCCTTAACTGATGAATAATTTTTTTTTTTTTTTTTTTTTTTTTAATTTGGAGATATTTATTATAGCAAAAAGTAAAAAAATATATATATAACATGTTCTCTGCCGATCATCTCTACACACAGAGACGTTGTGATTGTCTTACACAGAAACGGCGAGTTTATGAAGCTGCAATCCCAGAGCTTCACTGGCGATCTGTGTTAGAATTCACACTCCCCGATTCACCAGCTCAGAGGTGGAGAATCGGGGAGTGAAATGAGAATCCCGGAGGAAGGAGGAAGATTTTTGACTTCCTCCTCCCTCGATTAGACCCCCAAGACCATCACCATGTCTTTCTGCCATGTCTCTGTGTGTGTGTACAGTATCTCACAAAAGTGAGTACCCCCCTCACATTTTTGTAAATATTTTATTATATCGTTTCTGCTACAGTGTAAAGTAGTGAGTGTACAGCTTGTATAGTGTAAATTTGCTGTCCCCTCAAAATATGTCAACACACAGCCGTTAATGTCTAAAGCACTGGCAACAAAAGTGAGTACACCCCTAAGTGAGAATGTTCTAATTGGGCCAAAGTGTCAGTATTATGTGATGCTACCATTATTTTCCAGCAATGCCTTTAAAGAGGGAGTCCACCTAAAAAAAATAATTATTATAAGCCAGCACCTACAAATATTACAGCTGCTGACTTTTAATAAACGGACACTTACCTGTCCAGGAGTCCAGCGATGTTGGCAGCCGAAACTGAGCAATAGCTCGGCTCTCGGCTGCTGCCGTCGCCATTCTCGGTGAGGGAATAAGGAAGTGAAGCGTTCGGCTTTTTTCACTTCCCGGTTCCCTACTGCGCATGCGCGAGTTACGCTGCGTGTCCTAAGTGGTCCCCGCTATCTCCTGGGGCCTGTGTGTTTCCCAGGAGACAGCGGGGGGGGGGGGGGTGCTGTGGGAGGGGGCGTGACCCCCGCGGGAGTCTATTCCCGGAAGTGGGTGCACTGCAGATACCTGTCTAATACAGGTATCTGCACCCCCCTCCCCCCTGAAAGGTGCCAATTGTGGCACCGGAGTGGGGGAGGAATCAGATGAGCGAAAGTTCCACTTTTGGGTGGAACTCCGCTTTAAACCTCTTGGGCACGGAGTTCACCAGAACATCACAAGTTGCCACTACAGTCCTCTTCCACTCCTCCATGACGACATCATGGAGCTGATGGATGTTGGAGACCTTGCGCTCCTCCACCTTCTTTTGAGGATGCCCCACAGATCCTCAATAGGGTTTAGGTCTGGAGACATGCTTGGCCAGTCCATCACTTTACCCTCAGCTTCTTTAGCAAGGCAGTGGTCGTCTTGGAAGTGTTTGGGGTCGTTATCATGTTGGAATACTGCCCTGTGGCCCAGTCTCCGAAGGGAAGGGATCAGGTTCTGCTTCATTATGTCACAGTACATGTTGGCATTCATGGTTCCCTCAATGAACTGTAGCTCCCCAGTGCCGTCAGCACTCATGCATCTCCAGACCATGACACTCCCACCACCATGCTTGACTGTAGGCAAAGCAAACTTGTCTTTGTACTCCTCATCTGGTCGCCGCGACAGTAACTTGACACAATCTGAACCAAATAAGTTTATCTTGGTCTCATCAGACCACAGGACATGGTTCCAGTAATCCATGTCCTTAGTCTGCTCGTCTTCAACAAACTGTATCATCTTTAAAAGAGGCTTCTTCTGGGACGACAGCCATGCAGACCAATTTGATGCAGTGTGCGGCGTATGGTCTGAGCACTGACAGGCCGACCCTCCACCCCTTCAACCTCTGCAGCAATGCTGGCAGCACTCATATGTCTATTTCACAAAGGCAACCTCTGGATATGATGCTGAGCATATGCACTCAACTCCTTTGGTCGACCATAACGAGGCCTGTTCTGAGTGGAACCTGTCTTGATTAAACCGCTGTATGGTTTTGGCCACCGTGCTGCAGCTCAGTTTCAGGATCTTGGCAATCTTATAGTCTAGGCCAGGCATGTCCAAAGTCCGGCCCGCGTTCCTGTTTTGAGCAGCCCGCCTGGTTATTTGGACATATATCTTTTGTGGCCCCAACGATCTCCAAGCGCCGCGGCTACAAAAGATATATATTCTGGCTGCCTTGGAGGGGGAGGGGGGGGGGGGCGGGCGGGGCGAGTTTCCGGTTTATACGGCAGCCTCTGTAATAGGAAGTCCCGTCTCCTGCACTGCCATTGGATGACTGTTCTGTCCATCATAGGAGGCGGGACTTTGTATTAAAGAGGCTGCAGAGAAAGCAGGAGTTTTTCCTGGATATAATCTTTTGACACTCGTCCCGCCCCCTCCCTGTTCCCTCCAAGGCTGATGGATAGGCATCAATCAGGCTGCATTCCTGGCAATGGTAGGCACTGCATTCCTGGCAATGTTGGGTGCTGCACGATGGCAATTGTGGGGCTGCAGATGGGCACTGACCCTTATTTTGCTTCACAGTTCTTTATTTAAAATTTAAGTTTTTTTTCTGAAACTTTGCTCTTAAAGTGAAGGTGCATGTTATACGCCAATAAATACAGTATGTCCAAATAACACGCCCGAGCTCATCTCTTTACTCACACACAGCTGCAAGAGAATTCTTGTTGGACTGTGTATTAGTGCTCGAATGAACACACTTAGACCAAATTTTATTGGCTCAAAGAATGTCAGGCAAAATGGTCAGCCCTCACGCATGTTCACTTCATCAAATCTGGCCCTCTTTGAAAAAAGTTTGGACACCCATGGTCTAGGCCATCTTTTTGTAGAGAAACCATTCTTTTTTTCAGATCCTCAGTGTTCTTTGCCATGAGGTTCCATGTTGAACCAGTGACCAGTATGAGGGAGTGAGAGCGATAACACCAAATTTAACGCATCTGCTGCCCATTCACACCCTAGACCCTGTTACGCTAACAAGTCACATGACATTGGGGAGGGAAAATGGCTAATTGGGCCCAATTTGGAAATTTTTACTTAGGGGTGTACTCACTTTTGTTGCCAGCGGTTTAGACATTAATGGCTGTGTAACGACAAGGGGGAAGGGGAAATTGGGACTTTAAATGAAATTGCGCCTGGTAAGGTCGCGTATTTCCATCCCTATGACTATGCTAAAAGAACCCACAAGCTTAGAGCGATTGAGTAAAAGGAAAAAAGGTTGGGACTTTAAATGAAGCCAATGGTTTGCAAACCGACACATGAGCGGTGGGTCAATACACTTTATTAAAAGTAAAATACAAACATGGGTATCCAACAATGTATGGTTAACACTGGGTAAAATATCATAAGATGCATAATAACACTGATACCGTAAACCAGCATAATAGTTACTAACATCAATTGTTACATCAGATAAGATAGATAATAACAATGGTACAAACAACATTGCTGAGTAAAAACAAAGGACCACCAGTGTCAGGGTGGGTAAACAATTAGTAATGGGGTAAAGTCTGCCTGATTTCTGGCATCGAAATCCTGTTAAAAACAATAACGTGTATATACTCAAAAAGTCGATAGAAGGGACTGGTAGCTCGACGCGTTTCATGGTTCACGACCACTCATCAGGAGCGGACACGTCATGTTGCTGAAATTTAAGAATATAAGGATAGGTAAACCGTTGGAGTGGGTACAGGAGGGCAGATAATCCCCCAGAAAATAAAGAGTACTCACTAAAAGCATAGGTAGGTAGTGAAAGGCCGGAAATGGCAAGCCGTCCAAAAACACTGCAACTGGGAGCTGAGGGGGCACCCCCGCCGCGGCGACAAACACAGGCACCCCCAGAGGAGACACAGGACCACGAGGCACCCTAAGGAAAAGGGCGGCAGGTGAACCAAAGTGAAAAGATTAGCTGGGTGCAGATTAAGGGGGAGGAGAGAAAACGTGAGGGAAGTGAAAGTGGGGGGTAGGGGGAAAGAAAAGGTGACAGTGAAGATGGGGTGACCAGAAAGATTCCCAATCTTTTTTCCTTTTACTCACTCGCTCTAACTTTGTGGGTTCTTTTAGCATTAATGGTTGTGTGTTGAGTTATTTTGAGGGGACAGCAAAATTACACTGTTATACAAGCTGTACACTCACTACTTTACATTGTAGCAAAGTGTCATTTCTTCAGTGTTGTCACATGAAAAGATATGAAATATTTACAAAAAGTGGAGGGGTGTACTCACTTTTGTGAGACACTGTATATATAATGTATGTGTGTGTGTATATGTATATGTGTATATATATATATATATATATATATATACATAGAATGGAGCAGTGAAAAATTTTGCACTATACTGTATATACTATTAGAGATTGAATCTGGTAAATATCATCACACTCAGAGATCACATTTTTTATTTAATGAAAAATACTGTTTTGCAGATTTTCAGACAGAACTGTAATATATTATGTATGACAGACTCCTTTGTCATAGGCAGATGGCTTGATAAAAGTTACCTGCTCTTGCTGTCACTTATGCTGGCCATACAAAAACCATGTCTTCCTTCAAAACAAATTTCATTTTAAGAAAGTTTTTTTTCGGTTTTCTAATCGTTATTGGGGTCAAATTGACGTTGGTTTTCAACCACAGTGATGGGAAAATTCGAAGGAGCAGAATAGAAAACTACTTGGTCATAGGAATTTTCAGACAGTGTATGTGGTTTTCGTTCAGAAATTACATTCATTTTAAAACAATGTTAAAAGCAAGAGAAATTTTCAAACGACACACTTTCATTCAGCGAATGTACAAAGATTTTTCGTATGAATATTCTCGTCCCGAAATCGATACGTGTGTGGCAAAAAGCATTAGGCTCGGTTCACACCTATGCAGTTTGCTTTTGATCTGTTTCTGCACTGCTTTTTGCTGTGCGTTTTTGTACATGTGATTTTGCTGTGATTTGCATTTTGCATTTTTTTTATGCTTTGTTTTGGCCAATATGTTGTTGGGAAGATTATAAAACAGATCAGACACTTTTGCCACTATTTTGGGACCATTGACATTTATACAGCGATCAGTGCTATAAATATGCACTGATTATGTATAAATGTCACTGGCAGGGAAGGAGTTGACACTGGGGGCAATCAAGGGGTTAAATGTGTTACCTAGGGAGTGATTCTAACTGAGGGGATGGGACTGACTGGGGGAGGAGACCGATCGGTGTTCCTATATGCTATGAACACACGATCAGTCTCCTCTCCCCTGACAGGACCTGGATCTGTGTGTTTACACACACAGATCCGTGTTGCTGCTCTGTCACGAGCGATCGCCGGGCACACACATCGGCTCCTTGGTGACGCGGCGGGCATGCGCCCCCTATACCGCCGGGAAGCCGAGGATGTCGTAGGACGTCCGCCCAGGATGCGAGATCCCATTTGCAGACAACATGACTATGGGTGGGTATTGAAGTGGTTAAAGTGTTCTTTTTTTTTAAAATTATTTTATTTTATTTTTTTGTTATACTTACCTGCTCTGTGTAGTGGTTTTGCACAGAGCAGCATTGATTCTTCTCTTCTGGGATCCCCCACCGACACTTCTGGCTCCTCCTGTCTTGAGAGTGTCCCTAAAGCAAGCTGAAAAAGCATAATACTGAGTGCCCCTATAGCAGGGGTAGGCAACCTGGAGCCCTCCAGCTCTTGTGCAACTACATTTCCCATGATGCATTTCAAGGCTGGCAATTACAATTACTCCCAGAGGCATGATGGGACTTGTAGTTCTGCAACAGCTAGAGGGCCCCAGATTGCCTACCCCTGCCCTATAGCAAGGTAAAAAAAAAACTTTTGCCTTTAGAAGCACTCACTTTCTGCCCAGGACTGCATGTCCCATGAGGCATTGCTCCTCACATATTCACAAGTTCTCAGGCATTAACTGAAATGTATGGACGGCGTACTGAGCTCTGTGTGCTGCATTGTATTTCCTGATATGTAAACAAATAATGCATTCTGCATGCAGGCCAACTAATCGGTTGGACGATTAATTGATTATGAAAATAGTTGACAGCTATTTTCATAATTGATTGCTGATTAATTGATTAGTTGTTTCGGCCTAGTTTTAGCCCTAATTTGTTCCTGGGTAAGTGCCATACTAGCTGATTATATTTTGATGCACTTTTGAAATGTTTGTTTGATAAAGGATCCGCTGTAGTGTTAATTCTTACATCCCTTTATTTTACAGCAATGCACCGCTTGCTTTTTCCTCCAAAGTATGTTACATTAAGTATCGTGAGCCATCAAGCGTCGGTGTGGCCCAGCATCTAACAAACACAGTATTTATTGACAGAGCTCTCATAGTAGTACCCTGTGCTGAAGGTTAGTATTAATGATCCTTTCTGTGCCTTTAATAGAATTATGTTTTTGTGCTGTTAATATATTGGTAGCATCTTTTTTTATGTGCAGTTTCTTGGTTAGCCGGACCTTTAGTTTTCCTCTATGAAATATTCTGTGTAGTGGCTGTATATGTTTTCTCGAAACAATTCCTGCATGGAGGTTCTCACATTAGGTACAGTCGGAACACTTCTCCATCCAACAGTAATGCTGGCCACACAAAGATTTTATTTTAGATTTTTTTAGATAAATAACCCTTACTAAGGACTGTCTACTGCTAGGGTCTTCCTGAATGGATATAATTTGGGGAGGACCTTGTATTACATTGTTGTTGTTTATTATATATTATATTATATATTCTCAGGGCTTGACAAACCCCAGGTGCCAGGTCTCATTGGCGACTAGAATTAGCGGCCTCGTGCCTGGGCTACAATGCAGCAGGTGTCTTTTCCCCATGCGGCAACTCACCTCGCTGGTGCACGAATGAAGATGCCGCGCCAGCCGGTAATTGAGAATGCGGCCTGCTGGAGCGAGATGCTTACATTGGCTGGGGAACTGGCGTCCTCTTCTGGTGACCGGGGCTGCGACAAGCAGTCATTGATGGCGGTGAGGGCTTCCCCTGCCTGCTCTCACTGCCTGTCCACTTCTGACATCTCCTTGTGCCTAGAGTGAGAGGTTGAAAGTGTTACAGGCTTGACCTGGTACCCTTTCCTTAACGGTGAGTGGACAGGGAGTGTGGGGCAGCTGGTTGGAATGACCTCAGTTCCATTTACACCCCCACAAAGATGGAAACAGTTTTTAATAATTCCATTTATTTATTTTTCTTTAAAATACATTTTTCATTTTCTTCAGTTTTGCACTCTCTCCCTGTCATGCCACAGCCAAAGGCCCCTTTCACAAAGGCTGTCCGATCAGGTCTGCCTGTCAGTTTTTCAGGCAGACCTGATTGGAACCTCCAGTCTCCTCTGTGGACACCCACCATCATCCAATCCGTCAAAACAGACGGATGGTGGTCCTATTTTCCATTCGTCTGGCACATCGGATGGGAACCTAAAGGCGGTCCGTTTCCATACGACTGCCCTATAGAGTAGAGAGGGACTGTGTTCGCTTTGTATAGCGGAGCGGACACGGACCTGTCATCCGCCTGCTCGGCAGAGAACAGCGGAGAGTTCCCCCGCTGAGCAAGCGGATTCCACTTAGCGGAGGTGCCCATGTGAAAGGGGCCTAAGCTGGCATGAGTCACTGGATCTCCTATCGCTCCCACCTTGCTGCACTGTCCTTCCCTAGTGAACTGCTGCCCATCAGGCCTAGTACACACAGGCCAAATGCCGGGCGACATTGGCCCTTGTGTATGGCAGCTGGTCCAACAGAAGCTGGCCGTTCAACCGGCTTCTGTCAGCCAATGACTGAGAGCACTGACCAGAGTGTTCTGGTGGGGTGGGGCGTCCCCTTGTCAGAGCACAATAGCTCAACACTGGAGATAGCTGTACTAACACTGGGTTGTTAGTACAGTGGCTCTGACCTGAGCTGTTTTTATTTATTTTTGTGTGTGTGTACTAGATTTTAAATGCATCAGGTGACCACCGGGCTGTGATTCTGCCTTGTCTTGTGTCCTACTGGGGATGGTCCACATACCTTCCGCTGTGTTGAGTAAAGTGACGCCCCCGCTATGTATCCTGGGTTCTGCTTTCCGATCTGCGTGTCCGGCATAGCAACGCAGGGCACAGGTGAGCGTCCGCTCTCTTCCCCCATCTTGTTCCTGACCCAGAAGCGATGTGTATGATGTCACTTCTGAATGCTGTTAATAGTTTCCCCGGCCAGCATGGCCAGGAAAGAATGTAATGCAGTGCGATCTGCACTGCATTATATTCAGTGGAGCACAGAGGGAGAAATGCACGTACAAATGTCAAAGCCTACACATAAAAAAAGTCAATTGCAATACACGTTACATATCGACTCGCACAAAAACTGGCTCTTAACTTTTTTTAGCTGGCTCCTAGATTCAAAACAGATTTGTCAAGCCCTGATTTTTTTATACACACGGCAACATGGGCCCTAATAGACCAACAGCTCTGTAATAAAAATGGTCATCATATCCCCACAGTGCCTGTCAGAGTAAATATTTCTTGCAAAATGACAGTTGGAGAGCTACAAAGGTGTGGATAGAATTGTGTACGATGGGGAAATAAGTGTCAGACCCATAGACGCCAATAAAGTTTGCCTGACAAAATCTTTGTGGCCAGTATTGGAGTACCGCATAACCTGTGGTTTTCTCACCCAAATGGGTTCGGTATCTATGTCTCTGAAGAAATGCATGATGCCGATTGCTACCATTCACATTCTCACCTGCCATTGCTGTATGGAGATGAAACCAGTTCTTTCAGATACTTTTTGGTAAATTGGACTCAGTATTGTTAAAGCTGATGTCCCATGTTTCATGTCACTTTAAATAGTTTGTTTGGACCAAGCTGGTCCAAACAAACTATTTGATTCACTAAGTGCTGCAGTGTCTCTAAGCACTATACTGTATTTACTGCTTGTAACTTCAGTTGTATACAGTACACAGTGCTGGGTTCTGGCTGTGAGATAGACTTCCCGTCTCACACCCGGAACAAAACCGAGGCGGGCAACGCTCAGTCATTCATAGGCAGCTTTGTATTCTCCATGAAAAAGGCATCTTGGCAAAAATAGGTAAAAATCCAGAAACAGTCACATCAAAGAGTGGATAAAACAGGGATCAAGGCTAACTCGTTTCACAACAAATGATGCTTACTCAACGCCTTAGCTTGATCCCTGTTTTATCCACTCTTTGATGTGACTGTTTCTGGATTTTTACCTATTTTTGCCAATAAAGATGCCTTTTTCATGGAGTGTGGCAGTCCAGGATTTCCTTCCTTTTTCTACACAATTGTGCACAGCCAGCACCTGAGAGTTTGTAGTAGGGTGGGAGCACTTAATCAGGTGTGGTAGCTTTGTGAGTGGCATTTCTTTCTCAGTTTTGTATTCTGTGAATACAAAGCTTCCTCTGATTAGCCGAGTCTGAGAGCGTGAAATCATCACGCCCCCCCCCACTCAGCCAGTTAGAGGAAGCTTTGTATTCATTCACAGTGCTGCTCAGCCAGACTCTGTTTTTGTTCCGGGTGTGAGATGGGAAGTCTGTCTCAGCCAGAACCCAGCACTGTGTACTGTATACAGTTGAAGTTACAAGCAGTAAATACAGTGCTTAGAGACACTGCAGCACTTGGGGAAGCACATAGTTTGGTCTAAAGCTTGGTCCAAACAAACTACTGTATAGTGACTTAAAACATGGACATCAGCTTTACGGCTACTTTCACACTGAAGGAGTTTTTCAGGTGTTTTAGCGCTAAAAATAGCGCTTGAAAACCGTCTCCCTTGCCACCCCAGTGTGAAAGCCCGAGTGCTTTCACATTGGGGCGGTGCTGCAAGCAGCATCTTTAGGGAGTTTTGGGAGCTCTGTATACAGCGCTTCTAAACCACCCCTGCACATTAGAATGCATGAGCAGCGCTTCTGAAGCACCGCAACGCGGGCGGTTTCAACCCTTTCTTTAAAGGCGCCCCCCCGCTAGCGGCCGGAAAACTGCTAAAACAATGTTAAAGTGCCGCTAAAATTACGCAGCGTGGCTACAGTGTGAAAGTAGCCTAAATGCTTACAGATGAAATTCTAGGATGAGTGATTGTGAAATATGTATCTCTTTTGTTGTAGTGTATTAATCTGTGACAGTTTAGGTTGCCTGTATTTCATTTCTCACTGCTAGATTTGGCTTTATAAATTAATTTTGTTGCTAGCTTGCTTCTAATGTTAGCATGTGCAGTGCAGTCCTACAACACCTTAACAAGTTCCTGCCATGTTAGACCTTACTGGCTGAAAACTGTTGTGACCGGCTATATCCATATCTGATCATTACAGAGAGTAAGGCTGGCCATAGATGGTTTGACTCTCGGACGGTTCAGCGGGAACTAGCCGAGATACTAACTGTGTGTGGGCATGCTGAATGTACCAAGTTAATCGATTTAACTTGGGTACAACTAGCCCGCTGGATTCCCTTGTGATTATCGCTAGCGGTTGCAGCAATAATCACTGGCTTCCCCTGCCCCCTCACCGGGAGCAGATAATTGCTCAGCAGTGGGGATTCCCATGTCAGCACTGTCTATGTTGATGGGGGATTGGTGCAAATTTGTTTCCTGCAACCAAAGGTTGTAGAAAAGAAACTCGCACCATGGCCTGCCTAAGAGATAAAGCCCTAACCTTCTAAAGTTCAGTGAAAATCTAATCAAGGCTAACCTACTCCCACCCCCATGCTAAGATTATTCTAGCTACCATGTGAAAGAAAAGCTCCCTGACAATGGCTGAAAATACCTGAGCAGTGACATCACCCATAGGCTTAATTAGTGGCATTGGTTGTTGGCTGCCCTTCCTCTTCACTGAAGCCGCCACTGGGACCTGATCATGTGACCAGACTGAATCGTATTCAGAATAGGCAAGTATAAGCATTTTTTATTTCACAGGGTAGAAATAGAATAGACTTAGAATGGGGGGGGGGGGAGTAGGCTTAGCCTTAGTTAGATTTTAACTAATCTTCCACTGAAGTGCTGGTTCACACTGCTGCATGGTGCGAGATCGCATGTAATTCGCACTGCAAATCACATGTAATGTCCATGGGATACAAATTTAGCCATACAGATAGTATGGCTGAATTTGCATCGCATTTGGACCAAACTCACACAGGACCTTTTTTTTGGTCTACAGTTGAATCTGTTTGCATGGAATCGGTGTTCACACCCATGTTATCTGATTCCTGTCCGAGTTTGCAGATCACACTGCAATCTGCAAACTGATTTGGGGATGTCATTAACTTTTAACTGACACTCCCAGCAGTTTGCATAGAGCAGTGTGAACTGCCACCGGGAGACGTGATGTGGGAACCCGCAGTAGATTTGCAGGGTTCCCGCATCGCAGCAGTGTGAACCGGCCCTTAAAGGCATGATGAAAAAGGTTTGTAATGATTTGTTTGCAAATCAAGCTTGGACAAATATGGTGTCAGATCAAGGCTGATTTTGCAGCTTGTGTCTTGACAATTTTAGTGATGTTATCTTTGACCACCATTACATCACAATGAAAGGAAAAAGTGTTTGTTCTTGTCTCCTGGTTCTAACCCCCTTTTTGCTGCTGCAGAGATGCGCTGGTAAGATGCGAGTGCTTGTGAGCAATGATAGAGGTAACTAAACCACTTCTACCAGTGTAGCTCCCCAAATGACCAAAGTCCCATTTGGAGTAAAAGGGGTAAAATCTCTGTCAGAATTTTGCTTCCTGTATCACCATGAGGAACCCTTACTTCCTGTTAAGGTGAACTTAACTATGGTGTCCGTTTATGAAGCAGTGAAATCTATTCACTGCTTCATTCTCCGGCATTCACAGTGAAGATCTTTCTCCTCTGTGTGCCAGTTTATGAAGCGGTGTAGATCGTTTCACCTTTGGAGGAGTGAAGAGATCTACAAACGCTTCCAACAGTGGAGAATGGCCCCTGATACTGGAATCTCGTGAGACTTTACGAGATTACAGCACCAGAAATTCACTGAAACACAGAGATGTCAGTTTATTAAGCAATGATAAATTATCACCGCTCAATACACGGACAGACGGCATGGATTAATGTTATATACATATGTATACACACACATTATATATACATGTATATACACACACACATATTAGATATATAGATATATATATATAGATATAGATATATATATAGATACACATAAATATGACAGGGGGACATGCTTACAGTGTTGGGGGGTCTGAACGAGGCATAAGGAAGTTAAAACTCTTCCTCCTTCCCCCTCAGATCCCCCGAGATTCTCTCTTCACTCCCTGATTCACCACCTCTGAGCTGGTCAACCTGGGAGTGTGAATTCTGACTCAGATTGCCAGTGAAGCGGTGAGATCACCGCTTCATAAACTGGCCGTTACTGTGTCATTCAATGAGGATTCTCCATGTGTAGAAATAATTGGCGGGAGAACAAGTTCAAACATGTTCTCCCCCGATTATCACGGTTTCATAAACTGTTTATGGACTGTGATCAGCGGCGATCCTTGGGATCACCGCTGATCACTGCTTCATAAACGGACACCTATATCTGAGCACTGCAAACTGATTTTGTTGAGAAATCACTTTGAGGCCAGGACAAACATGCTGCTCTGCTACACAGTGTACAGAGACAGGCACTCTGTCCCTACGCCAAGTTACAGTTGGTCTTAATTACCTCCCAGTTTTATTATAAACCAACTGGAGGCAATTGGTTTTGAATTTGGTGCAGTAAAAGTGGCACTGTGAAGGACTACCTGAATCTGCCGCACGTTTCAGTAAAGCTACCGAGGCTGGCAAGCATGGCTTTTTGAATCTGGCGTAGGACCTTTTAAGTCCATAGGCATACCTTTAGAAAAGTGGCACACATTCTAGAGGGGAATTTATCAAAGCTGAAGCAACCAGAATCTGGAGAAGCTGTGTATGACCACCAATCAGCTTCTATCTTTTATTTTCAAAGTTAAATTGAACAATCTGAAGATAGAAGCTGATTGGTTTCCCATGCAGAGCTGCTCCCAGTTTTGATAAATTCCCCTCACTTTGTATTGTTGAAACAAGTTTGCTTTATTCTGCTAATAGATTTTTTTTTATGAATTGTTGTTGCTCCCAAATTGTTTTAATTTTTGCGTTTTGTTTTTAGTATTACTTTCATCTAGTGTCCGTTAAATGCCTTTTTAAAGAAGAAAAAAAAAACTGTTTTATTGTATAGTGCATCCAGAAAGTATTCACAGCGCTTCACCTTTTCTAAATTTTGTTACAGCCTTATTCCAAAATGGATTAAATTAATTATTTTCCCCAAAATTCTTCAAACAATACCACATAATGACAACGTGAACAAAGTTTGTTTGAAATTTTTGAAAATGTATTAAAAAGAAAAAATCACATGTACAGAAAGATTCACAGCCTTTGCCATGACACACAAAATTGAGCGCAGGTGCATCCTGTTTCCACTCATCATCCTTGAGATCGTACCACAACTTGATTGCAGTCCACCTGTAGTAAATTCATTTGATTGGACATGATTTGGAAAGGCACACACCTCTCTAAGGTCCCACAGTTAACAGTGCATGTCAGAGCACAAACCAAGCCATGAAGTCCAAGGAATTGTCTGTAGACCTCCGACACAGGATTGTATTGAGGCACAGATCTGGGGAAGGGTACAGAAGAATTTCTGCAGCATTGGTCCCAATGAGCACATGGGCCTCCATCATCCGAAAATGGAAGAAGTTTAGAACCACCAGAACTCTTCCTAGTGCGGGCCACCCCGGGCCAAACTGAGTGGTTGGTGTAGAAGGGCCTTAGTCAGGGAGGTGACCAAGAACCTGACGGTCCCTCTGACAAAGCTCCAGCATTTCTCTGTGGAGAGAGAAGAATATTCCAGAAGAACAACCATCTCTGCAGCACTCCACCAATCAGGCCTGTATGCTAGAGTGGCCAGACGAAAGCCACACCTCAGTAAAAGGCACATGCCCGCCTGGAGTTCACCAAAAGTCACCTGAAGGACATTCGGACCATGAGAAACAAAATTCTCTAGTTTGCTGAAACAAAGATGACCAAAGAGTTCAATGTCTGGAGGAAACCAGGCATCGTTCATCACCTGGCCAATACCATCCCTACAGTGAAGCATTGTGGTGGCAGCATCAAGGCGGCAGGAACTGGGAGACTAGTCAGGATCAAGGGAAAGATGAATGCAGCAATGTACAGAGACATCCTTGATGAAAACCTGCTCCAGAGCGCTCTGGACCTCAGACTGGGGCGAAGGTTCATCTTCCAACGTGACAATGACCTTAAGCACACAGCCAAGATAACAAAGGAGAAGTTACAGGACAACTCTGTGAATGTCCTTGAGTGGCCCAGGCAGAGCCTAGACTTGAACCTGATTAAACATCTCTGGAGAGATCTGAAAATGGCTGTGCACCGACACTCCCCATCCAACCTGATGAAGCTTGAGAGGTCCTGCAAAGAAGAATGTGAGACACTGCCCAAAAATAGGTGCGCCAAGCTTGTTGTGTCATACTCAAAAAGACTTTAAATTACAGCCTTCAAAAAGGCTGTAATTGGTGCCAAAGGTGCTTCAGCAAAGTATTGAGCAAAGGCTGTGAATACTTATGTATATGGGTTTTTTGTTTTTATTTTTTAAAAAATTTGTAAAGATTTCAGACAAACTTATTTCATGTTATTATGGTGTATTTTTGGTTGAAGAATTGTGAGGAAAATAATGAATTCAATCCATTTTGGAATAAGGCTGTAAAATTACATGTGGAAAAAGTGAAGTGCTGTGAATACTTTCTGGATGCACTGTATAAGTTAGCCATACACTGTACACATTTTAGCTGATTTTGCCAGAAATTTGAGCGGTTGGTGGCCCTGTTGGCACTACTCTGACAAAAGTCTATTTAAAAATAAGCCGGTGAAAAATGATCAGCCGAACAATGAATGCATCCTGTCCTGTCAGATGTGGTTATTGTTTTGGTATTCAGGTAGCTGCTGGTGTTTGTGTTCAGTGCCACTCATCTGTCCCTAAAGGGCTGTACACACGGGCCAAATATTGGGGAGCAGCTTTGGCTCGTGTGTACGGCAGCCAGTCCGACAGATGCTGGCCATGACCAGAAACCGTCTGCCGAACGGCATCTAATTAGCACTGTTGGTGCTGTCAGAACACAATAGCTCAGGGGGATAGATCGATGTACTAACATGGCATAGTTAGTATAGTGGCTCCTCCCAAGCAATTCAGTGTTTTTGGTTTTTTTGTTTTTGTTTTTTCTTCATTTAGCCCGATGGGTTGAACAAAAAGGAAAATATTTTGTGTATACCAGGCTTTAGGCTACATTCACAACGGCGATTAGTGAATGGGGCTGGCTGCACCTAGCCGTGAAGCAGCTTCTCATATTAGAAGGTTCGCTGCTGCAGCATGATCATTTCCTGTGGCTGAAATTAAAATAGTTAAAGCAATGCACATATCTGTATAGAATTACTGAAGTTACAAAGCCACCCCCCACAAAGGTACAGTTTTGTTCTGCAAAAGTGCTGATCACTAGCGATGAGAAATTGCTGCCTCAATTGCTGAGATAAGTGCAAGGGGACAGTAAATGCATTTTTCCAGTAAATGCATTACCTTTTGAAATGACTTGTGCTGCTCAATAGAGAAAAACAAATCCAACTAAAGGAAGTAAAGCAAAAGGGGTATTTGTAATGTGAATGCTTTATATACAGGTGTCTAAAGAAAATACATGTTTTATTAAATTTTCATTATTTATAACAGGAAAAATATTGCTTGTCCATATACACCATAGGCAAACATACTTAAAGCGGTATTAAACTTAAAAACAAATGTGTTCTATTGCAGCTTACCAATTCTTGGAGCTCATCCCATCAGTACACGAAATACATTGCCCAGAAAGCCCAAAAGGCAGTCTGTCCAGCACACGGTTGGCTATTTGTGTTCTTCCGTCTGGAGGTGACATGTTGCCAGAGAAACTGTAGTTTGTGGGGGAGAGTCCTCTCAAGGGCTTGGAAGTTTTCTCAGTCAGTCTGGATAAAGGGCATAATGTCTGCCATAGGACTCATGACCTCCACCACCCCTGCTGTCAAGTGGGCACTTTTCCGTCACCGGCCCATTTTAGAGATTTCTTCTCCAGGTCCGGAATTAAAGATATTTAGACAAGCTTGTCCTTTTCCCAAACTGAGTCAAAAGAGCTCTGTGGTGCTGGAGGAATTCATCAAATTTGGTCTTAATAATGGGACTGGGGAGCCTATCTAGGTTCACAGCTGCCCCAGAGACGCTGGTCTGTGGAACAATCCAGAGCCTCATCCAATCAGAGGGCGTTGAGTGCAGTGGTGAGAGCCCTTGTGGCTTTTTGGGATCAGGTGAAGAGTTGCCACCTACAGGTCTTGTCTGACAATGCCACTACCATGTATCTGAACAAACGGTAGCAGAAGGAGTGCATCCCCGTGTCCCTAATACCAATTGCAGAAGAAATATCCTTTGGAAGACTTTCTGAGCTTGTGAGAAGTCTCAAGAAGAATGGTTTCTCCACCCAGAGGTTTTTTTTTCTAAGATCACGCTTCATTGAGGATTTGCAGAAGTAGACCTTTTTGTGTCTCAAGAAAATGCAAAGCTATCCCTCTCTGATTCCAAGGGGTCCATTGTTGGCATTGGACGCTCTTCTAATTCCCTGGTAGTTCAGGCTATGCCATGCCTTTTTCTTCCGGTTCACTTGATTTAACATGTATTAAAGACATTCCTACAGGGGAACACAACTTTAACCTTAATCGCCCCTTACTGGCCAAAGAGGGTGAGGGTTTCCCTGCTATATACTGCCGGCCAAGCTGGATCTAGTCTCCCAGGAACCAGTGCTGCATCCTTGATTAGACACTAAAGCTAACTGCTTGATTACTGAGGAAGAGATCCTGAAATTGAAAGGTTTATCAGAGAAGATTGTGCATACTCTCCTCTGCCAGTTACAAGAGCCATATATCAGAAGATATTGAAAAAGTTTATCTACTAGTTATCCACAAATAAGTCTTCTACAGATACAGCAGCCATTTCGGATTTTTTTTTTTTTTTTTCATGAGGTGGCACTCAAGGGTCTTGCCTTGAGTACTCTTAAAGTCCAGATAGCAGCCCTAAGCGTATTTCTCCAGGTATCTTTGCAACATGATCCTATAATATCCAGGCTTTCCAAAGTATTAACCAGGAAAAGGCATAGTGGCGTCTCCATTTGAATCTCTGCTGGAAGCTTCTTTAAGACGTCTAGTCTAGTCAGTGAGATCCAGGCGTTATCCATCTGAGAACCTTTCCTGATGATCTTAGAGGATTGAGTTATTCTTAAAACTGAGCCAAGCTTTCTTTCAAAGGTCATTATTTCACAGATCTCAGGATATTGTACTCCCTTCCTTCTGTAACAGGCCCTCAAATGAGTAAAAAGTTAAAAGTATGAGGTTTTGTGTTTTTCCAGAATCATACTTACCTAGGTGGATGCAGCATCAGTCCCCCGTCGGCTCCAACACTGAGAACTGAGCGATCAAACGGTTGTTAGGGCTCCCTGGGCAGAGAGCTGGGGACTGTCAGTCATCAGCTCTCTGCTGTGCTCACTGGAACGTTGGGCTGTGGAAGGGGCAGGAGTGGCCGGCTCAGCCTCTTGGTGGCTCACTGAGAGTCTGAGCTGGGTGTCGGTCCAGGCATGTGGGCGGATCCCGACATCATTTTTGCAATCTTGCCCGAGCCTGGCCCGACTCTGTGACAGCAGGATTCACATGTCTGCAGAACAAACTGCACACCTGTGATCCACAGGAGAAGTACAGCCAAATGAGCTTTGACTGTACGTCTCCTTTAAATTTACTGGATATGCAAAAATGTTTTGATGTCCTATTTCCTGCTTACTAAGGACTTTTGAGTTTCTAATGCTCTGTTTGTACTCCATTCAGGTACTCACAATGGCCAGCAGTCCTCCAGACCTACCTTAGCCAGGTGGATTTGGGCTGCAATTTCAAAATCCTACAAGATCATGGGAGTTCATCCTCCACAATTTCTGAATGATCACTGGCTTGATTTTCTTTCTAGTCCGTATTAGACATTTGATAGGAAGGTCCTCCAAGCAGTGGTCCCCTCCTAGGAGGTGAGTATTCTCTCAAGGACTGTCATGGAAGACTTTTGGAGAAAATGCAGAGTTAGGCTTACAGTAACTCTGTTTCTAGTAGTCTTCCAGGACAGCACGATCCCGCCCTTCCTATGTGTATGTACTGACCATGTGCTGGAGAAACCACCTTTTGAACTTTCAGGGCAATGTGTTTTCTGTCCTGATGGGAGAAGCTCCCTTCTCTCAAGGGCTGTCCTGGAAGACTTCTGGAAAAAGTTACTGATAGGCCTAACTCCTTCCATCATTTTCACCTAGTGATCCAGCCAATAAGTTATTTATTTTAACTTCCTATAGCAGAACAAGCTATCCAGCAAAAGTGGCAGTTAGAGGCATGAGACAAACCATTTGCCATTTATTTAAAACCTTCATTCCAACAAGGAAAAAAAACTGCTGCTGTAACTGCTTAAATGTTCCGTGTTCTGTGCAGGAAGTGCCATTAATGTCAGTTGGGATTGCAGCTGCTGCATGGACATAGCCACTGCTATTTGACGCCTGTGAGAGTGCATGGCCCCAAGCACAGACAGTGTGCATTCAGGGCCATGCACCCACATGACTGTCAAAGTGGGAGCAATGTCTTTGCAGCTGCTGTGTCCCAATTGCCTTGAGTGGGACTACCTCACATGGGTGAAGGCTGTACTACACCAATGTGAACGAGGCCTAAAGAAAAACATAAAAAAAAATGCAGCTATAACAATTAAGGATTGGTAAGCTGCTATATTATTATTATTATATATTTTTTTGTGTTTAATACTGCTTTAACATCGTGTAATGTTTGAAATGAGGCAATAAGCATTTCCCCTTAAAGCCTACCCAACAATAAAAAATAAAAAAAAAATTTGATTGAAGTTTATCTTTGGTAAAGGTAGGTATTGCAGGCCTAAATGTCCTGCTTGGCCATTAAGACTGTTCTGATTGAAATAGAAAACTATACTCCTAACTGCCCCCTTGTCTAGTAAAGGAGGAAAAAATGTGGTTGGAGTACGTAAGGGTGTGGGACCTTCACGCCTGGTTATTTCCTGCAGAACTGCCGAGGTAACTTTGTACTGTAACACCAACTGCCAGTGTGGGGTGTATTTTGGTGCACTTTGGCATAGTTCCAAATTGTACGTAGATACATATATAGGATCTCTATAAATGGCTCCGAAAAAAAATTAAAATGTTCCACGTTGATCAAGTAACAAAGATAAAGAAAAGCAAACCTGTGGTTATGTCTAATAGGGTGCATTTGACTGCAATTTTTTTATTTAAATGTCTTGCAGTTGCCCAGGAAAAAAAATTAACTGGTCTAAGCTACTGCTGTTAGTGTTGACTGCTGCTTCAAATGTGCACTTGATTCATGGGTGATGTTTGGTTTGCAATACAAACTAATCAGAACAACTAAACATTCATTTTTTTTTATGTCCATATTTCAAAGTAGATGGATTTTAACAATTTGGTTTTGTATGTTTTTTTTTTTTTTTTTTTTTTTCTTTTTTTCTTTTCTTTGTGTGATTTATATGTGCATTATTAGATGACTAGCCTGGCCAAGGCAGACCTGTTACACATGCCTGAGTAGGGCACTGTTTGCCATGCCACTAAACCTGCCGTCAAAGGGAACCTTCATGTGAGGATGAGCTCGGAGTCTGACTACCGAAGATGGACGCCTTGTCTCTGTGTTTTTTTATTTTTTTATTTATTTTTTTTTTAATTTTTTTTTTCTTTTCTTTTCTTTTGTTTCTCCCAGTTTTTTTTGTTTACTACTTTCCATACTTTCTATTCTTTCCCTATGCATTTATAATTAGGTGTTTAACATTACCAGGATGTCTACATGTTTATTGAATGATTTTACACTGTACAAGTGTTGTCATCATGAAGACTTGCTTTCATTTAACAAAAGAAATCATCGTTCAGGTAGTAATATTATAATGCCTCGCGCTGTAACACCTCTTTAAGAATTGAGCATAGTGGTTTTTTTACCTTTTTTATTTTTATTTTTTTTGTTTGTTTTTGTATTTCTCAATGTTATTGTGAGTGTGCTTGACCTGTTCTCTAGTGTCCTGTACAATTTTTCTTTCTTCTTTTTTTTTTTTTTCTGCAGTTTGTCATTATATACACTATAGATTTTACTATAGTAAGGAGCTGCCCTGGAACAGTTACAACTTAACCCAAAGATTTGACCAACCGCAGTGTTTGCCATAACTCATTATTTCTGCTAAAGCGGGCCATAGATTATTCAATTTTATTTCGAAGATTGCTTGATTCCCCCATCAACACAGTTTGGTACAATCAGCCTCCCATAGATGGGTCGAATCTCGGACAGTCACCTACTTAAAAGGCTGGGATTTGATCCATCTATGGCTGGCTTAAGCTGTGCTTGGTGGGTTGATAGTTTAGGACTTGATAGTTTAATAAGCATGACTTGTTAATATACATGTTGCATGGCAAGCCTAGCTTCTGCCCTTAGAGCTACACAGAATCTTAGGCACTTCTGGACATTAAGGATTGCCAGTATCTTACAGAACACCGAGAACTGCAGGGGCTGGGCTATGCACTGCTGTTTATGATCATTTCATACTGTGTAAGCCATCTAGAAGGCTGATATAATTTTTTTTGCTAGACTCTCTGAAGTGTTGACTTATGTAATCGCTTCCTGTATCTTCGTGGTTCAATAGTCAAATAGTTGCACACGAGCTTCAAGATCTGCAAACCTGTTGTGCCCATTTTTTTCCCATGGATAAAATAACATAAGGATAGGAACATGTTAGAAAAAATGTAAAGGTGAACTAAACACTGGTCAAACCTCCCTATCGCCCCTCCCTCCATGTACCCCACTGTACTTACCTCTGGGGGTCCCAAGATGCCAGCACCCCTGCAACCTCTCTATGAGTCTGGGGATTTGAAATTCCCCCTTTTTCATCATCAACCCTTCCAGAATGTATATGATTGGTCAGCAGTGCTGCCAATGTGACGGCACTGACCAATCGGAATCCATCTGGTCTGTCCTGGAAGCACTGTCAGAAGAGGTAGAAAAGTGGGAACCAAATCGCTGGACCACTAGAGAGGCTGTGTGGTTGCTGACATCTTGGGACCCCCTCAAGGTAAGTACAGGGGTGAGGGTGTCTGGTGTGTGTGTGTTCAACTTTACATTTTTTCTGTAAAGGTGGACTAAAACAGTTTTTAGGTGGGCAGGAACAGCCAAACCTCCAAGGTAGGTGGCAAGAGGCATGAATTATGGCTGGGAGATCATGCCACCACCACTGGAGTCCCCAAAACATAAAAACCAAAGTGATAGCCTGCCAGGATTCATAACTCAAATATTACTTAGGTGGGCTTATTATTTTTAAAACTTTTTTTTTTTTTTTAATGACTAGCTCATCCTTTTAACACTCTGAGTGAAACATATTAAATAATATCTTTAATATTTGCTCAGTTGAACAGTATTCACCTGTACTAGTCATATAGGCTATAATATCTGTTGTTGCATTTCAGCCCCCCAATTGAGCCCTCTTTCTTACTGTAATACAGTTGGGCTGCAAATACAGAAATATGCCTTTTATTCAGCTATGTGCTGCAGCAAGGGTTAAAAAACAAAACAAAAAAAACTTTCTGCTATCAGCCCTTCAAAGAGTGAGACCTCAGCTCCCCTGAATATAGAACCCCCCCCCCCCCCCAAATACTGCTCTAATCAATATCACACTCACTCCTGGAGAATTGCTGTTGATTAGAGCAGTATTTGGGAGGGTTGTGAAGGCATGTTAAAGAGCTGGGCTCCTGTTTGCGTGTGGGTGCAGAAGCCTGACTATCCTAGTACTGCCAGGGCAGGGTTTTTTAACCTTTGCTGCAGCACCTAGCAAAGGCAACCTTGGCTGCATTGCATTAATAAAGTGAAAGGATTTAATTTGGTTTTAAATTGCTTCCACTTTTGCAGCCAAATTGGGATTACATCTACTTTGTTACGTGTTCCCATTCACATAGCGTAACTGAACAAAAAAAAAAAATTTGCTGCATACCTTTTTACTTGCTTTTCTACATGCTGAAAAATCCTACCTAGCTTTACTCTTCTATGTAAATGAACTATTTTGAAGTGATATTAAGCCCTTGTTCACACCAGTGTGGCTTTGAAATCATGCTACTTCAGCACGGTTCAAAAGCGGCAGATCAGTGCGATTTGGATCTCTGATCTAATGGCAGTTGGTGACTTCATTTAACAGAAGACAATGCAAGTTATGATGAAATTGCAGAAAAGTTGTGCAGGAACCTTTTTCAAAGTCGCTGCGACCTAAGTCGCAACAATTTTGTACGGTTCTATTGCTGAAAACTTTGAACTGTCAGATCACATTGGTGTGAACAAGGGCTAAAGCTGGAATTCTAAGGAGGGGGCTATGTTTATCATAACTAACTCTATCTACATGCTGTGTAAATGGGAACACATAACAGACACATGAGATTTGCTCAGGTTTGACTGCAAAAGTGGAAATACATTTTAAGGCCATCTGATGTACAATGCAGCTATATTTTCTCTGCTGGGATGAACAGCTGCATTGTACATATGTCGCTAGTTAGCCTGTAGAGATCAATGGCTATACACACAGAGGAGAGAGAGAGAGATCGAGATCTATATATATCGTTTAGTTGATATCGAGCAGCTATATGTGTATACAGCCCTGTAAGCATGTAGCTGCTGGGGTTAAAATATATGCGTGCAGCTGCCACATGCCATTGTTGTATACTGCACCTGTCACTCTCGGCAAAGAAAATTTGGGTATAGCGTATGCTATATGGATGTTTGCAGCCATGTGGAAGGAGCCTAAGATGCAACCAACATGTTCTAAACACAAGTTACTGTGTTTTTTTTTTTTTACCTATATACATAGTTCTGCCTGCTCTTTTATACTGTTAGCAGGATTCCTCTGCTTTAAAAAATACTAGTTAAAAATGCATGAATATTTTGCAACACTGGATATTTCAGAGGAGTGTCAGTGGGCACCTTTTTATGCACCAACTTTTTTTTTTTTTTAATTACACTTAACCAGTGTGCAAGGTGGGATGTGATTACCTTGCAGGTTAAAAATGAAATTATTTAAAGTTATATGTGCTAGTATCGCATATTAGCACATTATATGAAACTTGCCTTAAAACAAAGCCCTCTAGCGGCGCGCTGTCATTGCTGCCAGGGCTTCCATCTTCACCTGGTCTTCCTTCCTAGTTCGTGTCCTCCGGCTGTCTCATTAGCCACGCCGTGCAGAAGCTGTTATTCACAGCACAGGACTTTGAAGGAACTGCACAGGCAATGCCGTTCCTTCAGAGTCCTGACGTCCCCGGCCCATTCACAAGTAGATATCTCTTAAACATTGCACATTTATGAGATATTTAAGGGATCATGTACAAGGCCCTTTCCTTTTGTTTGACCTATATTGCATCATTTTACATGACTATGGAAATCCACAAGTCTCTTAAAGCTACTGCCTTAAGCTGGCCATACACTGGTAAATTTTTGAGCGAACTTTCATACGAAAATCTGTTTGAAAATTCTCAGTATGCTTGATGACTTGGCAAATGTCTTTCAAAAGTAATGAAGCAGCGCTAAATATCTCTTCAGAAATACTAAATAAGGATAGCTGATAATAAAATGCTAATAACGTTCCCAGGTAACTATGAACCAAACTTAAGGTATAAAGTGCTAATAATATAACAATATAAAGTGCTTAAAACAATACAAACTCTCAATGTGCAAAATGATGCAATAATGACATCAAAACAAAAATTCACAGTGATGACTGATGTAGCTTCGGATGCTAGGCAAATAGTCTCTGTAAGGATAAATGTATCAAAGAAAGGAAAAAGTTCTAATGCAGATAATATAATGACTAGTAGAAATCCTTCTCCAATCCACACCGTTGTGTGCGCTAGCCTCTGACCTCAAGGGAAGACCCCAAATGGGACTAGTCGTGCATCAACAGATGTCCTTTTCCTCTTTCTTGGGTGTATCTCAAACGAATGGTCACTGCAATCTCCAGGCTATTTCTCCACAAACACCGAGTTCCACGACCAGCTCCTTTTAAAAAAAAATTGTCTTATAATCACAATGAATTTATTTCACAAAGTTTGCAGCCAGCCAAATCACGAAGCTGTACAGATTTCCTCCTAGGCCATCGTAACATCACAGCACTTGTAGTTTTCAATGTTGCTGGCTCCTGCTCTCAGTGATGCTTCCCTGAAGTTCCGGTATTCAGACACTCTAAGCCTAAAGTGATTGTAAAGTCTCCTTTTTTTTTCCCCAAAGCACGTGTCTGGAACTTTCCCACAGAACCATGCCCCGCTCACCTCTGGGGAGAATCCCAGACAGCCTTAGCTGTGTGCTGCTGCTGGTGGGATAGGAAGAGCGAAGGGGTGGAGAGAAGGCAAAATCCTCCTTCTCTCCACCCCTCCGCTCTTCCTATCACTCCAGCAGCAGCAGACAGCTCAGGCTGTCTGGGATTCTCCCCAGAGGTGGGGTCCGGCTGTGGGCGGGGCGTGGTGCTGTGGGAAAGTTCCTGGCACACGTGCTTTGGGAAAAAAAAGGTTGACTTACAATCACTTTAGGCTTAGAGTGTCATCACTGAGAGCAGGAGCAACATTGAAAACTACAAGTGCTGTGATGTTACGATGGTCCAGGAGGAAATCTGTACAGCTTCGTGATTTGGCTGGCTGCAAACTTTGTGAAATAAATTCATTGTGATTATAAGAAAAATTTTTAAAAGGAGCTGGTCGTGGAACTCTGTGTTTGTGGAGAAATAGCCTGGAGATTGCAGTGACCATTCGTTTGAGATACACCCAAGGAGGAGAAAAAGGATCTGTTGATGCACGACTAGACCCATTTGGGGTCTTCCCTTGAGGTCAGAGGCTAGCGCACACAGGGTGTGGATTGGAGAAGGATTTCTACTAGTCATTATATTATCTGCATTAGAACTTTTTCCTTTCTTTGGTGCATTTACCCTTATAGAGACTATTTGCCTAGCATCCGAAGCTACATCAGTCATCCCTGTAAATTTTTGTTTTGATGTCATTATTATTACATTGTTTTGCACATTGAGAATTTGTAAATTAAGCACTTTATTATTAGCATTTTATATTGTTACATTATTAGCACTTTATACCTTAACATTAGTTCAGAGTTACCTGGGAACGTTATTGGAACTTTATTATCAGCTATCCTTATTTAGTATTTCTGAAGAGATATTTAGCGCTGCTTCATTACATATCGCTCATATTTTTCGTGCTGGCAACACTTCAGAAGCCAGCTGCTTTATGTTTATCTTTTTGCACTTTAGCACTTTACCATATAGATCGTTTACACGTTTAGCGGCGCATTAGTACTTTACATTTAACATGTCTTTCAAAAGTACTTCAGAATTTTGTTAACTTTTAATAATTGACGTTCCAACCAAAAATGATCTGATGATTAGAAAAATCAAACGTTCTTAAAACTAAAAATATTGAACAAAATTCTATTGCATGACCAGCTTTAGAAACTGAGACAATTTAAACAGAAGTGCCTGAGGCATACTGCATTTGACTTGCCCAGGCCCATGAGCACAAACATATGACCTGTGTTTTTGGGTAAACAGTTGGTTAAAATTACTGTAAAAGTACTACTAGCTCTGTACCTCCGATGTCTATTAATGTAAAGCCGTCCATAGATGGATCGAAATGAAAGTATGAATGTCTCTTTAGAAATGTGACAAACATGCTGTGTTCAGCGATAGCACATTTTTGCCTTGTCTACAGTGGGCACTTATACATGCTGTTTCTGTTGGCAGAGTTAAATGCTCAGTTCGTTTTAATATTTGTATTTTGTTTACCGATTTAGCATTATTGGCAAATTCTTCTTTCCATTTTTTTTTTTTTTGTATTTGTCTTTAAAAGTCTCTTGTGGGTCACTGAAAAGTAACGTTAGGGTCCTGTTCACACATAAACGTGCATTAAAATGCATGAAAATGCTGGAAAAATGGATGTTCATTGCCTTCCAGTTCCTGCTAGTTTGTTTGGCTGGCCATACATTATACAATTATAATGTTCCTTTAGATTTACCAAAACCATGTAATATACAGTCAGTGCCTTGAAAAAGTATTCATACCCCTTGAAATCCACATTCTTTTTACAACCAAAAATGTAAATATATTTATGTGATAGACCAACACAAAGTGGTATATAATTGTGAAGTGGAAGGAAAATGATAAATGGTTTTCAATTTTTTTATTTTTTTACAAATATCTGAGAAGTGTGGCGTGCATTTGTTTCTAGCCCTCTACTCTGATACCTCTACATAGTGGAACACATTGCCTTCAGAATTCACCTAATTAATAGAGTTCACCTGTGTGTAATTTAATCTCAGTATAAATACAGCTGTTCTGTGAAGCCCTCAGAGGTTTGTTAGAGAACTTTAATGAACAAACCGCATCCTTAAGGTCAAGGGACACACCAGACACGTCAGGGATAAAGTTGTGGAGAAGTTTAAAGCAGGGTTGGGTTATAAAAAAAAAAAAAAAAAAAAAAAAATATCCCAAGCTTTGAACATCTCATGGAGCACTGTTTAATCCATCATCCAAAAATGGAAAGAGAATGGCACAACTGCAAACCTACCAAGACATGGCCGTCCACCTAAACTGACAGGCCGGGCAAGGAGAACATTAATCAGAGAAGCAGCCAAGAGGCCAATGGCAACTCTGGAGAAGCTTCAGAGATCCACAGCTCAGGTGGGAGAATCTAACCACAGGACAACTATTTGTCGTGCACTCCACAGATCTGGCCTTTATGTAAAAGTGGCAAGAAGAAAGCCATAAGAGATCCCATTTGCAGTTTTGTAAGAAGCCATGTGGGGGACACGGCAAACATGTGGAAGAAGGTGCTCTGGTCAGATGAGGCCCAAATTTAACTTTTTGGCCTGAAAGCAAAACGCTATGTCCAAATAACACTGCACATCACCCTGAACACACCATCCCCACCATGAAACATGGTGGTGGCTGCATCATGTTGTGGGGATGCTTTTCTTCAGCAGGGACAGGGAAGCTGGTCAGAGTGGATGGGAAGATGGATGGAGCCAAATACAGGGCAATCTTGGAAGAAAACCTAGTAGAGTCTGCAAAAGACTTCAGACCGGGGCAGAGGTTCACCTTCCAGCAGGACAACGACCCTAAACATACAGCCAGAGCTACAATGGAATGGTTTAGATCAAAGCATATTCATGTGTTAAAATGGCCCAGTCAAAGTCCAGACCTAAATTCAATTGAGAATCTCTGGCAAGACTTTAAATTGCTGTTTATAAACGCTCTCCATCCAATCTGACAGAGTTTGAGCTATTTTGCAAAGAAGAATGTGCAAAAATGTCACTTTAGATGTGCAAAGCTGGTGGTGGTGGTGGTGGGGCAGGGGGGCTTTGGGGGGCTGAATACAAATGCACGTCACACTTTTCATATATTTAATTGTAAAAACTGTTCAAAACCATTTATCATTTTCCTTCCACTTTACAATTATATGCCACTTTGTGTTGATCTATCCCATAAAATCCTAATAAAATACATTTGCATTTTTGGTTGCCACATGACAAAAAAAGGTATGAATACTTTTTCAAGGCACTGTAAGGTCAAACCTAAACACTTTCAATTTGTATGCAGTCAGGCAGGCCCTTGCACTACATAGTTGCAGGTAAATCTAATAGAAATTGTATAATGTATGGCCAGCTTTTGTTTTGCTGCAGTATTGATGTGCAAAACAAATTCTGCATTAGTCAAAGCACCTGTACAGTATCTCCTCTTTCTATCAGTTGAAACTATGTAATTTCTTTATGGGAATTTTTTATGGAATCAGTTTTTTTTTTTCATCATTGATAAAATATTCTATGTTCTGTATGTGCTTTAGAAACAGTCAGGTTTCTAAAGAAATTAAAGGTTTTATTCTCCTCTTTAAAATAAGATGCTTCAAAGTGGTCACCACACCTGAAATTAGGGTTTGAGGTCCATACATGGTGCCAACAGGCTGGCAACTTCAAGCAGCTGTCTCCTTAGCATCTGCCAGTAGTAAAAGAAATGCTAACTCTTGCAAAGATCTAGTAATGAACAACTTAGTGTCACTAAACCTCACACTCAGTCACTATGAGATTAATTTTCTATATTCTGCAAAAAAAACTGGTTGATCCTACTGTTCTTCATCTCCCTCTTCTGTCCATGTCCCTAATTTAGCTATGAATTTAGCAGAGCCGTGTTGGCAGCTCTGCACATGCTCAGTTTTCAGTGCTGAGAATTTTCTCCTTATCACATCTGAGCAGCCCATGTGACTATAGAGTCACACATGCTTGTATGCACAGTAGGGATCGACCGATTATTGGTAAGGTCGATTATTGCAGGCCGATATCAGCATTTTCTAAAAAAAATTGGTATCGGTTACAAACTTGACTATTACCGATTTATTGCTTTAAGGGGTTTTACCGGGGTGATGCATGCAGCTGCAGGTACCATTCTTTAGAGCAGACGGTCGGCTTCATTGTAATAACCGATGCGGCTCAGCAGCCACTCGGCTGTTATTACAAGCAGTGGGAGGGGATCCCCCCCTCCTTCCGCCGCTTGCCCGGGCTCTTCCGTCCCACTGGAAGGCCCTAGCAACCAGCCAGCACGTTCGCTGGCTGGCCGAAGACCCGCACAAAGCCTATGCTTAGTTTGGGTCTCGGATCTAGTAACCCGGAAGCAATGTCATGACATCACTTCCGGGATTACTGGCATCTTAAAGGCACCAGTTTTATAGAAAAAAAAATATTCAAAAATGTCCATCTTGACGTCTTGAATACTTTCAAGTGCAGAGGAGGGGTTGGGGGTCTTGTAGACCCCCAATACCTCCATAAAGAGTACCTGTGACTGCCTATTTCTGTCACAAGAGATGTTTACATTCCTTGTGACAGCAATAACAGTGATAAAATAAGTGTAAAAATTTTTAAATGTACAGAATATCGGCACATAATATTGGCTATCGGCCGAAATATCGGTATCGTATTGGCACCAAAAAAACTATCGGTCGATCCCTAATACACAGTGTAAATGCCAGCCCACTCCCTCCCCTCTGCCCATTAACCAGCTAAATACAATGGGGGCAGGATATTACTTTTTGATTGATGGATGCTTCACCTCCCTCTTATTCCAAGACACTGGCTGGAGGGGTGTGACACAGCCTGTGACTGGCAGAAATCCACCCACACCGTGCTGTTCCCAAAAAAATAATAAAGATTTGATTTCAAATATATATTTGTATGACCATTTCAAACAGTTTATTGATCTTATTTATTTTTACTCTGTTTTCCTAAGGCTGTTTTTTATTTTTCATTTTGAACATGTGACCAGCAGCAGAGGATTAGAAGCTCCTCCTGCTTATGTTTCCCTGCAGAGAGACTGGGAATGAGCTGGGTCATGTGACAGCTGTACATAGATTAGGAAAAAAGTCCTTTTTGTAATTAAAATAATTACAATGCCATCATCCATATACAGAAATTGAAGGGACAATGTAAATTAGGCAGTGTGTGTTTAGTATCACTTTTAGCTCCAAATGATGATTCCCAATATAAAATATTTTACACTACTTATTTCAACTGTTAAGCTTTTTTCACTTATCAAATCTGCTACCATTCTAATCAGACATGTATGTAAGTGTACTACATCTTTTTGCATATTTATTAAAGTGCACTAACTACGAAAATGTTAGTATTGGTTGTTCCCAAGTGTGCTACCCATGAGTTGCCTGATTAGCTTGTACCCAATGTGGACAAATTCTAGAAGTAGGAACTCATTTTGAATGACTGTTGCAGCATGTTCTATGTGAAGAAAAGGGGGGATTTTAGGCAGAATTTGAAAAGCAAATCAAGGCAACGCTGTTCCTTTTGCTGGACCACCACCTTTACTGGTGTTGGGGTTAGACAGAAACAAGTGGCTGTTTTAGCCCTAAAGTAATTTTTTTTTTTTTTTTCTACTTACGTTTGGGAGGTAAGTATAACAGGGTTGTTATTTTTATGGGAAAAAAGGAGACTTTACAATTGCTTTAACCACTTCAGCACCGGCCTATTGTCAAATGACGTCCACAGATGGGATTTCCCATCCTGGGTGGACATCATATGACGGCCTCGGGTTCCCGGCCGCCTAGGGGGCGCGCGCGTTGCTCGGGACCCGGTGCGTGTGCCCAGCGGCCGTGATGTCCGCCGGGCATCCGCGATTGCCCGTTAACCGGGCCGGACCGTGGATCTGTGTGTGTAAACACACAGATCCACGTCCTGTCAGCTCAGAGGAGACCGATTTGTGTTCCCAGAACGGAGGAACACTGATCGGTCTCCTCCCCTTGTGCGTCCCCTCCCCCTACAGTTAGAAGCATTCCCTAGGAAACACCTTTAACCCCTCCCCGCCCCCTAGTGGTTAACCCCTTCACTGCCTGTCACATTTACACAGTAATCAATGCAATTTTATAGCATTGATCGCTGTATAAATGTGAATGGTCCCAAAAATGTGTCAGAAGTGTCCGATGTGTCCGCCATAATGTCGCAGTCACGAAAAAAAATCGCGATCGCTGCTATTACTAGTAAAATAAATAAATAATAAAAAAAAAAAAAAAAAAGCCATAAATCTATCCCGTATTTTATAGACGCTATAATTTTTGCGCAAACCAATCAATATACGCTTATTGCGATTTTTTTTTTTTTTTTTTTTTTTTTTTTTACCAAAAATATGTAGAATACATATCGGCCGAAACTGAGGTAAAAAAATTTTTTTTTTTTTTTTTTTAAATTGGGATATTTATTATAGCAAAAAGTAAAAAATATTGTGTTTTTTTTTTTTTCAAAATTGTCGCTCTTCTTTTGTTTATAGCGCAAAAAATAAAAACTGCAGAGGTGATCAAATACCACCAAAAGAAAGCTCTATTTGTGGGGAAAAAAGGACGTCAATTTTGTTTGGGTACAATGTCGCACGACCGCCCAATTGTCGTTTAAAGTGCGACAGCGCTGAAAACTAAAAATTGGTCTGGGAAGGAAGGGGGTGAAAATGCCCGGTATTGAACCGGTTAAGGTGCACTAAAGGACATCTACCTTTTTTATGTATTGGAGAGTGGAGGTGCTTTTTACTAGTTGCCACCCTCCCACTGTCAAATGATGGAGGGGCAGCGCGGCTCTCGTTCTGGGACGCTGTCATACGACGGCGTCCCAGAAAAGCCTCTCTTGCCTGGCAATCGCGGCCACGCCATGTTGCTAGGTCGCGGCGCGACCCTGATCTCTGCGTCAGCGGCTCTTTAACCATGTGATCGGCTGTGGCCAATCAGCGGTCACATATAAACACGGAGATGCCGGTAATCGGCGCTCCTCGCCTCATACTGACAGAGTGCGAGGAGAGCCGATCAGCGGCATCTCCTCATAGGAGACATCTACACATGTAATCGGGGCACTGATCAGTGCCCCGATTACAATAGTGCCACCAATGGGTGCCCATTAGTGATGCCCCATCCGTGCTGGCTATCAGTCCCGTGTGGCCCTTCACTGCTGTCCATCAGTGCCCACCAGTGCCGCCTATTAGTGCCCATAAGTGTGGCATATCAGTGCCACCTCATCAATGCCCACCAGTTCAGCCTTTTAGTGCTGCCACATCAGTGAAGGAGAAAAATTACATAATTACAAAATTTGCTGACAGAAACTAAGTAAAAAAAAAATTTTTTTTTTCACTTTTTTTTTTTTTTTTTTTTTTCATTTTTAGTAAAAAATAAAAAACCCAGCAATGATTAAATACCACCTAAAGAAAGCTCTACTTGTGTGAAGAAAATGATTGAAATTTCATCTGGGTACAGTGTAGCATGACCGCGCAATTGTCATTCAAAATGCGACAGCAATGAAAGCTGAAAAAGGCCTGGGCAGGAAGGGAGTTTAAGTGCCCTGTAGGCAGGTGGTTAAAGTGATTGTAAATGTTATTTGTTTTCTTAAAATAAGAAACATGTTATACTTACCTGCTCTGTTTAATATTTTTGCACAAGGCAGCACTGATTCCCCCCCCCCCCCCCCCCTGCCGAGTGCCCCCATTGTAAACTGCTTGCTATAGAGGCACTTGTGCAGCTCGATCCCGAGCTGTGCTCTGTCCATTGACACACAGAGCACTGCTTGGCCCCACTCCCTCTTCACTGGCCGTGATTGACAACAGCAGGAGCCAGTTACAGTAAGGTGAGAGAATGGAGAGGCGCTGCTGGATCGAGATCGGGCTCAGGTAGGTATAAGGGGGAGTCTAGGGGAGGGGGAAGCTGCACACAGGAGTGTGTGTTTTTGTTAATGCATAGAATTCATTAAAATGGTTGTAAACCTCACTCATGAAACTTGAACAAAGCACGTATATCTGTATTGTTTACTTGTCTATCTCCAAATCTCTAAGGGTCGTTTTTCTCTGGTGCTTCGTTCCTTTTATTGTCGCCATGAGTCACTTCTGAGAGGTTTTCCCGACACATGAGATAAATTGGTAACTGGGAGGAAAGCACAGCACAAAGCTTGTCTATTCATAACACAGCTTTATATCGTTCCTTTGCAGTGTGTGGAGGGGGGGCTGTCCCTTTCGTCCAATCAGCTCTCACACCGTAACTGCAGCTCTCCACATCCTCCTCTCTACTCCTCACAGATGCAGAATGATTTTATCACAAATCTGCCCTTTTGAAGGGTGTAGGGAAGAGAAGACTGCAGATAAACAAGTAAAATTTATGTAGGAGGATTTGTTTAATCTCTATGTTTAATTTGAGGCTATTCGCTTCACTGGGCATATGAGAGGGTTTACAACAACTTTAAGGTAAAATTTAATACTTTACAATCACTTTAAGCCAAATGGAAAGGAACTGAGTAAAGCTGAAAACACTGCTTAGGACTTCAGTGTAGCAGAGACAGTGTTGTCAGGTCAATGGCAATTTAAAAGCACATTGTATTCTTGCATGTCAGGAGATCTTTTTTGTACTCGCATAATTCCCCTTTTTGTGTCATGAAAAATGCTGCATGTATTGCAGAGATGTGAAATGTGTTTGGTTTTTGGGTGAAAAACATTATAAAATAGACCCCATGTTATTTTTTTTTTAAAGTCTTCTACCCAGAGTCCAACCTGTTCACAGGTTCAAAAAAGTCCTGATTTTAACTGCTACTAGTTCAGCATTAGCTATGTTATTGCTACTCCAAAAGATCTTTGTGCACTGCAACAGCTAGCATGGATGTAAGTTATATAGACACAGAAAATGAACAGGGAACCATTACTGCACTTCGTTTCTTGTTCACGATTTAAGCCCAGGGGCTATGGTACCCTTTATTTGCCTTGCATGCTATTAGCCAATGTACCAACACATGTAAGCCTTAGTACTGTAGGGGCAGTGACAGAACTGTAGCTTGCAGTAGATTGCTACTAATTGTTAAAACATGTATTTTTTTTTTTTTTTTTATTCTTCCATGCTTTTCTTTCAATTTTATTTTCATTATTTGAACAAATTTGGAACCTTGCAATT
This sequence comes from Aquarana catesbeiana, assembly GCF_042186555.1. Taxonomy (NCBI): domain Eukaryota; kingdom Metazoa; phylum Chordata; class Amphibia; order Anura; family Ranidae; genus Aquarana; species Aquarana catesbeiana. Next base: position 121,829,409 of record NC_133324.1, on the reverse strand, counting down.
TTTGGGGATTAAACTTTAAAAAATGTTCTTCTTTTCTGTATCTGATGTTCTGTGTGCTATTAGTGATGCAGCCAACACGAACGGTTGTCATGTGTAACACAACTTTCGATCAGCGTGAAAACAGCGCCCTGGGAAAAGGCTCCATGCTTGATATCGTTTGGTTCATGAACCATAAGTTTCCAGTACAGGTGACCCATAGCACAAAGTGTTCAATCATTGTCTATACAATTTTATAAGTAATATTCCATTGATGAGATTTAGTCTTTCCAGTTTCCCTCACTTTTTTTATTTAATTTCCTTGTAGATCAGGGTAATGAACAAGAGGGGGAGAAAATACCTTAAGTTCTTATTCTTTCTTACTAAGCATTTGTTTTTTGGTTTGATTTATGTAGTCAATTAAAATGAGGCAGTAGAGGATTTTACATTTGTCTTTTGGTAATATTAAGTTTTTGCCTCTACAGGTAAAATACCAGAAGAATCTAAGGCTCTCTCTCTGTTGGCCCCTGTTCCTTCATTATCTAACCTTCTTCCTGGAGCTGGTTTGCTTCCTATACCTACGCCTACTCCAACCCCATCTCCGCTAGCTTCTGTGAGTATTTCACTGTGTTTCTAAAATAGGTTGGTGGAGCGAAGAATGTCTTTTTTGTTTAAAAAAAAAAAAAAAACTTTTTTAATTAACAAATGGAAATTCTCTCCTTGTGCAGAGCAAAGCTTTTCCTGAACTTTGGGCTTCAATTTGACAAAATACCTTGCAGGTTAATTATGGAATTATCATGATCATAAAATGTAGTAGTGTGTGTAAAATATATAATATATATATATATATCTCCCATTGTATATTGGGGTGGAACTGTAATATGGCTAGGCCTAAAAATTAAAGTGGAGTTTCACTGCTGTATTGCTACTGAAAAGATCTGTACGTTGGAGTCTGTTATTCATTTTTAGGCCAGTTTAGGTGTGATACGATTTTATTGGCAAAGGCTAATCTGAGTGTCAAAAGTAACTGGCAGTAGTCAAGCAATTGGAAAGTAAAGACAGTTTACATGTGAAAGCTTCTAGACAACTATATTACTGAATGGCGTATTTTTTTAATATGGTCATTTGATGCAGGTAAGGCTCGGTTCACATATGTGAATTGATGTGTTTTGAATCGCATCCAATTCGCATGACGTGAACCAGCAGCCTTCTCCATGGTGCTGGCTCACATATCTGTGGGCTGGCCGTGGTCCATTTTTAAAGAGTCCTGTGCATTTTTTTTAATCTGGTTCATTTGCGATTTTAAGTAAAAATTCACACCTGAACTGGTGAAAAAAATGCACCAGACTCTAAAAAAAAAATTCAGGGAAACCGTGATTGGACATATGTGAGCTGAGCCTAAGCTAGTAGAGGGAAACTCAATAGACTCTGTTTTAAGAATCTGTGTTGACAAGCTTTTCTTCACAAGAGAACTGCTACTCTATACTGCTACTCAAGTCGATAGGAACACAAAAGCAGCTTTAAGTGTGTTGATGTAGCTTAGAAGGATGTCCGCTGCAGCATCTGTCAGTAAACTCAGAATGATCTCAGAAGCTTCTTATTTTGATATATAATGCTAGCAGGTCACACCTGAATGCAAGCTTCATTAGCCCTTGATGGGCACAAATCCTTAGGTCTGTGAAGTGGCTTCTTGATGTTTAAAGTAGGGATCAACCGATATCGTTTTTTCGGTGCCGATTCGATACCGATATTTCGGCCACCTCTCATGCCGATAGCCAATATTCTCTGACGATATTCATAATATACATATATATTTAAATTTTTTATTTTTACACTGTGCTTTTTAAATTTTTTTATTTTTTTTATCACTGTTATTGCTGTCACAAGGAATGTAAACATCTCTTGTGACAGTACTCTTTATGGAGGTGCATGCATCACCCTGGTAAAACCCCTTGAAGCAATCTCGGTAATATCGGGTATGTTTGTGACCGATAATTCCAAAAAAGTGAATATCTGCCGCACCGATAATCGGTCGATCCCTAGTTTGAAATGATACTAAAGCTACAAATGTTTTTACATTAATGCATTTCTTGCATTAAGGTAAAACATTATTTTTTATATTTCTCTGTCCTCCTTCCGTGTGTGAAGAGGAAGAGGGGAGAAGAAATTCAGCGCTGTGCACGACTGCATCTCTTCTCCCCCCCCCCACCCCTCTTCACACAGGGAACCGCACATTGGCAACTGCTGCAGTCAATCAAATGCAGTGAGTAGGAAGTGGGGGGGGGGTGCGTGGCAAGGCCCCGCGCTGTGTGTGTCTATGGGGCTCCATAAACGCACAGCTTGGGAGCAAGCAGACACTATGTGCCCCCATGGCAGACAGCTTGCTATGGGGGGGACACTTCGAGGAGAAGGAGCCAAGATTGCCGGTGGACAACCCTAGTAGAGGGGGATCAGGGCCTCTCTGTGCAACACCATTGCACAGAGCAGGTGAGTATAACATGTCAATTTAACCACATCCTGCCTGGCCATAGCAAAACGACGGCCGGACGGTGGCTCTCCCGTTCTGACTACATGTCATGACGTCCTTCACAACAAGCTGCTCGGCGATCGGTGGTGTGTTGCTCTGGCACACCGCATCTGCAATCACGGTAATGAGCCTATGGCATATGCTCTTTACCATGTGATAAGCTGTGTCTAATCATAGCTTAACTCGGAAGTGTCGGTTATCAGCTTTCCTCTATTGACGCTGACAGAGCGTGAGTAGTGGAGAGCCGATAAGCGGCTCTCCTGACTGGGGATCTGTACTGATAATCAGTGCAGTGGTTATCAGATCAGCCCTATCAGTGATGCCTATCGGTGCTGCCTCATCACTGCACATCAGCGAAGGAGAAAACTTACTAAATTTTGTAACCGAAACAAAGAAAAATGTCTTTTATTTATTTTTTTAAATTTTTTTAGCAAAAAATTTAAAAAGGGTGATTACCACCAAAAGAAATCTGTCGAAAAAAAAATCGTAAAAAATTTGGGTACAGCGTTGCATGACCACACAATTATCATTCAAAGTGCAACCGCGCTGAAAGCTGAAAAGTGGTTAATAAAAGAAAAAAGATAGACTTTAGTAACACTTTAAAACCGTTTTTAGTAATCCCTGCATCAAGCAATGTGATGACTGGATTTGCAACATAAAAGTTTTTCTGCCACCTTCCACTAGTTATAACCCCTCCCTATTGGGCAAGGCTTCCCAGTTTTTGTAGCAAGCTACAAGTATAAACCATAAGGCCCCTTTCACACATGCCTTCAGTTTGTTTCATCAGTTCAGTCACGTTTTTTCAAAAATGGATCAGTTTACATCAGTTCTTTACATCCACTGAACCACTTGAGTCAATTTTTTGGTTTACATTAGAGCTGCACGATTCTGGATAATATGAGAATCACTATTTTTTTGCTTGGAATAAAGATTGTGATTCTCTCATGATTCTCGTAGCGTAACATCTTTCACATCATACAAAAAAAAAATTGGGCCAACTTTACTGTTTAGTTTAGTTTTTATTTATTTTTTTTAATTCATGGAAGTGTATTTTTTCCCCAAAAATTGTTTGAAAAAACGCTGTCCAAATACCATGTGACATAAAATATTGCAACTGGTCCGTGGCACCCTCTGATGTGGACCACTGCGTCTTGCTCTGGGATGGCGGGTCAGCAAGCTGAGCATTAGCACGAAGAACGGAGCTGCAGCTAGAGGAAGCAGAGCCGATGCTTCCTGTATAGCGCTGGCTCCTTCACAGGCGAAGTGATCCCAAATGTACTCCGCCTGTGACAGGAAGCATCAGCTCTGCTCTCTACTGCAGCCGCATGCTTCTGTCACAATGATGCTCAGGGATGGTGGGTCAGGACACGGGCCATCAGTACCAGCCAGAAGTACCAGTATTTGTATCAGCCACCAGTATAAATACCAGCCAGCAATACCAGTACGCGCCATCAGTATCAGCGACCAGTACCAGATATCAGCCAGCAGTATCAGTACCTGGTACCAGTACCTGCCATCAGTATCCGCCAGCAGTACCGGTTCCCGCCAGCAGTACCAGCCCTGGAGGGCAGCCACCAGCTATAACCGCCTGGGGGGACAGCAGCAGACAGCTGCAGGAATCCTGAAGTAGAAGTTGAAGTCAGTTGAGGTGCAGGTAAATCGCTGTGCATCAGTGTGAAAGCAACCTTAGGCCCCTTTCACACGATCGATCCGATTGGGTCCGCCTGTCTGTTTTTCAGGTGAACTCAAACGGACTCTCCATTCACCTCTGTAGAGCGGCAGATGTAAACAGTCTTGTGTCCGTTTACACCCATCTATCTGCAATCTGATATGCTTAAAAAAAAAAGAGCGGGCTGCGTCCGTGTCTGCAATACATATGCAGAGTGGACACAGACCTGCCATCCACCCTTTACGCTCATTGTGGCCCGCAACCGGTTACCAAGTCGCTAAAGTGGCCCTCGCTTCTCAAAAGGTTGGACACCCCTGCTCTAGGGTCTCTGCTAAAATATATATAAATATATATGTTGTATAAGACTCCTCCATGTAATATATATTCGTATAAGTCGAGTTTTTCAGCACATTTTTTTGTGCTGAAAGTGCCCCCCTCAACTTATACTCGAGTCAAGCCCTTTTTTGCAGCAAAAAATTTCATTTTCCGAACCAAATTTGTGGCCCTGTATCTCAGGGCCACTTGGCGCTAGGAACCCCAAATTTGGTGTGCAAACCCAGTGGAACTGGTACCACAACGTAAGCTGGAGTTCCTAGCACTAAGTGGCCCCGAGATACGGGGCCCCATAATCTGTTCGGAAAATGTCATTCTCTGCTGCAGAAAAGTGCTTGACATTTTCTGAACCGAATTTGGGGCCCAGTATCTCAGGGCCACTTGGTGCTAGGAACCCCAAATTTGGTGTGCAAACCCAGTGGAACTGGTACCACAACATAAGCTGGAGTTCCTAGCACTAAGTGGCCCCGAGATACGGGGCCCCATAATCTGTTCGGAAAATGTCATTCTCTGCTGCAGAAAAGTGCTTGACATTTTCTGAACCGAATTTGGGGCCCCGTATCTCAGGGCCACTTGGTGCTAGGAACCCCAAATTTGGTGTGCAAACCCAGTGGAACTGGTACCACAACATAAGCTGGAGTTCCTAGCACTAAGTGGCCCCGAGATACGGGGTCCCATAATCGGTTCGGAAAATGTCATTTTCTGCTGCAGAAAAGTGCTTGACATTTTCTGAACCTATTTTTGGGGCCCTGTATCTCGGGGCCACTTGGTGATAGAAACCCCAGCTTTGGATATTTTTGCACACCAAATTTGGGGTTCCTAGCACTAAGTGGCCCCGAGATACGAGGCCCCAAAGTTGGTCAACTGTGTCCATCTGCAGCAATGTCATTTCGGGACCCTTTGGGTTCAAAGACCCCAAATTTTGGCTGCAGCTAGGGGGCATCTAGGAATCCTTAACTACCGAGTTTGAAGTTCGGGGACCTATGGCTGCAAATAAGCACAGTGAAGCATGCAAATGGGCACAGTGAGGTTGCAAATGGGCATTGTTGACCCTCTTTTCCACTTACAGTAGCTGTGCATTTCTCACCCTCGTCTTATACTCGGGTCAATACATTTTTCCCATTTTTTTTTTTTTTTTTTTTTTTCTTTTTGTGGAAAATTAGGGCCTCGACTTATACTCGAGTATATATGTATGGATATATATATTAATATAATGTTTGGGGGTTCTAAGTAAAAAAAATACTGATTTTTAACTTGTAACCAGCAAGTGTCAGAAAAAGGTTCAGTCTTTAAGTGAACTGCCCTAATCTACAGACCAAAGTTCATTCCTTTGATCTAAGAACAGAGAGATACATTGAGGTTGATTTACTAAAACTGGGCAGTGCAAAATCTGGTGCAGCTCTGCATTGAAACCAATCATCTTCCAGGTTTTATTCCCAAAGCTTAATTGAACAAGCTGAGTTTAGAAGCTGATTGGCACAGCTGCAATAGATTCTAAGTTCTCCAGTTTTAGTAAATCTAAAAAGCAAGAGCCGGCCATTAGATTTAAAAGCCCCCTCACTGTATGTACATCTCTTCTTTCCTTGCACACACTGCCCCCCCCCCCCCCAAATGACAGCTCCAAAACCTACAGAAAAAAAAGCCGGCAATTGCATTTAAAAGCTGACAATGACGGTCAGCGCCGGCAGGTGAGGGAGCCTGTCTGTACAGACTGCCCCCTCACTATGTATGCTGCTCTCCTGCCTTTCTCTGCCACCACCCCCTTCCCTCCCACAGTGACTGGTTGCCCCTAACAACCAATGCAAAAACAGATGATAAACTGACCATTTGTCGGTTTAAATCCATTTTTTTGACTGATGAAAAATAGGGCTTTCATCCGTTCAAAAAAACTGATGTTGATGGAAGCGGATGAAAATAGATTATCCGTTGTCATACATTTTTCCATAGGAATGCATTGATGTATGTTTTTCATCTGTCAACAGATGGATGAAAAACAGACAAACTGTCCGTATGTGTGAAAGGGGCCTAAGACAGAGGAGTAAGATCTCTGTGTTCCATGATATATTCCAAGAGAGATTTTACAGGTAAACCAGAAATTGTATCCTCTATATTGTCCATCACAGACCTTTTCATATCCATTACCATAGGGATGTCCCGAAGCACTGAACATGAGGGGAAGGCAACACAGCAACAAGCCAACTGCCCCCATACAACTAAACCAGAACAGGTTAGAACCTCATGCAGCATCCCCAGTGGCTCTAACATCTACTCGATAAAACTGTGACAGTATGAATTGAAGACCCGTTATCAGCTTTGTAAACTTGAGCTACCAAAGCTCAGAAAGCACCAACTCTTAGTAGAATGACCCATCAGTGAAAATGGTGGAAAGTGCCCTTTAGAATGTAGGCTTGAGAAACAGGCTGACTAATCCACCAAGATAAGAAATTATAAATTTGGAAGCTGCATGACCCTTCCTTGGACCTTCGGGAAGCACAAAAAGGGAATCCAACTGACAAATAGCAGTTGACTTCAGGTAACACCTAATAGCACAAACCACATCCATAGTGTGAATAACTTTTTCCCTTGGCATCTGAGGCTTAGAGCGGAAAGACAGAGTTCCCCATAGGTAAAAATGACGGCTGAGGCTGTAGAACCACCTTGTCACAGAAGATGCCCTATTTCTCTTGTTGTACTCCAAGAAAAGAATTTTACAGGGAAATCGAAAATTCCATTTTAGTGACCTTGCATAATGTAATGACTGGATTTGGTCCAAAAATTGTATATTTTATGAGGTCGGGCTACAGTTGTTGTATCTCTACATTTAGTATTTCCATTTTGGCTGGCCATTTATATCAGTATGTTATGCTTCTAGGCAGAATGTGTATTTGGTTGTCAGATTTTTTTTTTTCTATAGTAGCTACCATTCGTTTATTTGACTTCCTAGGTTCTAAGAAGAGAGAAAGTGGATGTACCCTTGGTAAGTGCCTTTTACCTTTTCTTCTATCATTTGGTGTTGTATTGAAATGCTTTTGTGTCATTTATAGCACGTATGTGTATATAGTATATATCTACTTCTGTTTTTGGAATTGCTTCATGGACCTGTGACTGAGAAAGGTGCAGCCAGGACAGGCTGTGGTGTTGGTGGCTTTCTAAAGGTGGATGCCCTGGCAGCAGCAGGTTCTGTATGGTTATTAAAAAAAGGGCAGCTTACTAAAAACTGCTTGAACTTATCCAGCACATACCACAGCACCAAAAAAAAAAAAAAAAAAATAACAATCCTCCCTAGACTTTGAGACTTGTCAGAAGTGTGTGCAGCCATCTTTGAACTAATTTTTATGTATAAAAGGGTAGGGGGAGGAGAGATTCGGGAGAAATGTTTGTTGTGTTGGATGTGCAATTATTCTGTAATATTTATTATACAGAAGCATCATTTAATAATTTGTAAATATGGAAACCATTTCAGACTTTTGGTTTATGAACTTAAAAGCGGTAGTAAACGCAGAAAAAAATTGAAAAAAGGCCAGTCCTCCTGCAAGATAATGTCATAATGTGCAAGTATGCACATTATGAGAGACTTGCCTTTTAAAATGAATCCCTCCAGCTGCTGACAGGGCTTCCTCTTTCCGGGTTCGCAGGCTGCGGCCACCTGAATGGCCGTGCTGCGATGATGTCGAGTCTTGGCCACGGAACACAGCGCTGAAGGAACAGCACGGGTATGCCATTCCTTCAGAGCGCATACGCTGGTGACGTCACTGGCGGCTGCACATTGGAATATCTCCTAAACGGTGTATGTTTAGGAGATACTCATTTTACCTAAGGTAAGCTTTATTATAAGCTTACCTGTGGGTAAAAGTAGAAGAAACAAGTTTACTACCACTCTAAGTGATCAGCAGCTTTGTTGTTCAGTAAGTCCTTCTGTAGACTTTGCAGATCATTTTATTAACCCAAACTATACACTTTTCTGTGCAGCTCAGCATGCCATTTACCACATTGGCAGCTACGTTGCCCACTCCTTTAGAACCGGTTATTCCAGCTCTTGCCCCAGTTCTGCCAGCTCTCACACCTGCCATACCAGCACTCGCTGATCTGCAACAGCCACCATTAATGGGAAATGTAGACCCCACAAAAGTGGACGAAATCAGAAGAACGATTTATGTCGGAAATTTAAACTCGCAGGTATTTCTGTTTTAATGTAGTCTCGGTTGCACAGCTTTCATGTCTGTCTGTCTATATTTACATGTTGAATATTTGCCGTGCATTCATTTTTCTTAGATTTATGTTTGCAGCGATACACTATCACCGTTTACATATGTGCGTGGGACCTACGTATGGGTTCGCATTTGCGTGTGAATGCGGGTGGGGGGCAGAGGCACTTTAAATCGGTTTGATCAGATGCTTTACAAGCTGAAACCAGAAGTAATTAAATCCTCCTGGTTTCCTTTTTCACTAGTCACAGAGGAGGGATGGGTACAAATTTACCACTACCTCCTTTGTGTTCACCAGGCCCAACGATTCTGTGGTCCCGGCTCCATGTTTGCAGTGGAGAGCTTGGGAATAGTGGTGGGGGATGTCCCTTCTGCACCTTTTGGACGTGATTGAGCAACTGTAGAGCCGCTCAGATCACTTCTACAGGAAAGTCCATTGCCAGGTGAAAAAACTGATACCAGGATCATGGCTGGCATCCTATAACTGCTTCCTGCCGAGGACATATATATACGTACAGCGGGTGGGACACATTTAAAGTGTGTTACCCCAACGTTTTATATTTCTATGAGCCTGCTGTACCATGTACTTGCATGAAAAAGTATCCTGTTCTCTTTGTATTGCTTCCTTTGTGTGAAGTAGCTGGTGATCCTGCCAGTCCCCCTGCTTTCCTATTGATGAAAAGACCACACAAAGGCATGAAAGCTAAAGGATATTTCTTTGTACCAAATAAAAAAGTTTGTAAACAAAAAAAAAAAAAGAAAGCTAAAGGATGCTGTTCCCAAGCACAGCTTGCTTGTACATCCGTGGCCAGACTTCTACTAACACGCCCCCCTGCACAGCTCTTCAGGAAATTCATTGTACTGCTGTCACTCTGCCTTTTAAAAAAGAGAAATGGAGAAAAATTATTTTGTCAATGGTAAGGGTTCACATATATATCAAGTAAATAGTGCAGCGCTGTGTGATTTAAAATTAATAAATATGTAACATGAATACATTTTAAACATAAATTAATATCCAAAATGTCCTGACATTAATCAGTGTATCCAAAAAAAAAAAAAATAGATGTGCTGATAAAAAGGAGGAAAATCCCTGAAGACCTTTAAAAAAAAAAAAAAAAAAAAAAAAAAAACTTTTGCCGGTGCAAAGTAAAAAAAAAAAAGTCCGACTGAAGTGTGAAATCCTCCAGACAGTGCAACGGGAGGTCCCACTCCTCCATTTGATCTTAGTGTGTGGTGACTTTACTTAGACCCCGTCTGATGCGTTTCGTCATCGATGACGTTGTTGGGTATGGGCCACAGGAGGACGCCACACACTGCTCACAATAAATATCTATGAGTCCAGCAAGATTGCCATACTGAGCATTGGCAACTTGTCCTCAATACATTAGAATGATATGGCGCATTTGAAGAAAGACAAAAAAAACCTAACTAGCACCATCTATTGCCAAAAAACTAACATTGCTAAAAAAAACTGATATAGTGAATGCAGGGTCCTGGGTTTAATGACACTTTTTTTTAAGTCTTTAGTCACAGTGGGTGAGGACTCTTCTGAAGAGCCCACAATGCAGCACTACTGTGAGTCATGTGACCCAGCATGACTTCTTAAGTGACCTGAACTGGAGAGAAATGCTGTCTACAGCTGTCAATGTAGTTTTCACACTTGGTATCTAAATAGAATACATCACCTCCTGTATCTATAATTTGCATTTATTTTTGTTCCAGGCAAGCGTGAATTTACACTTTAAATTACTTGTGCTCATTCTTCAAAAGTTTTTTGAGTCTGTGTTGACAACTTATTTTTGTCATTCACTTATCCTGCAGACTACAACAGCTGAGCAACTTCTGGAATTCTTTAAGCAAGTTGGGGATGTCCGCTTTGTTCGTATGGCTGGTGATGAAACTCAGCCAACACGATTTGCTTTCGTAGAGTTTTCTGACCAGAATTCAGTGACGCGAGCGCTCACATTCAATGGAGTTATGTTTGGTGACAGACCCCTTAAGTAAGTGACTTTGCCTAGAGTTAAAAAGAAATTTCTCATAGGCTGTTTTCTGAAATCACAGTATTCTCTATTATGTGGAAAATGCTGAAATGGGCAGAATGGATACATTCAATATTCTATATCCTGTCTCAGGGCAGTGTCCTCTATTTAGTTATAATTTAAAATAGTCAATTACTGCAGAATTTGTTTTCACGCTGTCCAAAGAGAGGGAATCCCTGGTGATCACCAGAACTAGTGTTTCCTTGGGAAGATATCCCCTTTTACTGTTGGGACAACCCAAAATTTGGAATTTTCTTTTATTTTTACTTTCGATTGTAACAGTAAACACAACAGAGGATGACTCTTCCCAAAGGCACAGACAGCAATAAAAACTTGACAGGTGTTCTAATCCCTCTCAGGTTCTAGTCAGTCTACATGTTAGAGCTTCGGACAAGTTGGCTGTCCCTACAGCAGTGTCTGGATCCAACAGAGTTGTCTCTGCAATCAGAGGTGTTCCAGGACCTCTATAACAGGGTGCCAAATGTGGGCTGACTGACTTGCAAGTTCAAAGAAAAACTGGGCCGGTTCATCTCCATTTACAGGAATCCTCTAGTGTGGGGGTTGGCAACCCGTCGATCGTGATCTGCTTGATCATGGCTAGGTAACAGGTAGACTGCGATTTTTATTTATTTTTTCATGCTGACCCCAGAACTTAGACAAGAGGGGCAGCAGGAGTGGCATTTACTGTAACCAATCCCTTTTTCCTCTTGCACCCGCTGAAAGCCGCCTCTTCTCTCTCTCCCACTGGCATTTTTGCAAGTGCAGGAGTAAAGTGTGTTGGTCACAATAAATGTCGCTCCTCCTGTCCTAGTTGTTCATTTGGCTTCCCGACCCCCCCATGTGCTCCTTTGGCTCCAACAGCTGCATCTGGACCAGTGTTTGGCTTTAAAGGTCAGTGTTGGCATTAAGGGTCAGAATTCTGCTCATGCACCTCCCACTGTTTACTCCTTTGTGACTTTACGGGATCTGACTCTTGTTCTCTCTGTGCTTCAAAACCTGCTATTTGAACCTATTAGAGACCGCCTCTTCTCTGCTCTCAACAACATGGTGGTGTTTTTTGTCACCATTACCTCTTTCAGGTGAGTATTTAAAGCAGAACTTCACTGAAAAATGGAAGTTCCGCTCTCCCTCCTTGTCCACTGCCCCTTCTACTTTTCCAGCATACATTTTTTTTTTTTTTTATTGGGGAGCAGGTACCTAGTTTTGACAGGTACACACTCCCCAGGTTTACTGAAATCGCATAGGCTGGCTTCCCCCACTCAGCATGGCAGCACTATGAATTGACCTTGGTAAGGACAGCGCTGGATCCTTGGACAGGTAAATATCTTTTTTATTAAAAGTTAGCAGCTACAGTATTTGTAGATGTTGACTTTTTAAAAAAAAAATTTTAAGTGACTGGAAAACCTAAACTGGCGGCCTGGTCTCGTGTTTTTTATTTTATGCCATAGCTGAATCATCTTGTATCTGGCATTATAATCTAAAGATTTAAGACTTCTGTGTCCCTCAATGGACTCCAAAAAATAACATTTTACAGTGAGTTCAAATATCCTATTTTTTTCATTCAGAATCAATCATTCTAATAATGCAATTGTGAAACCCCCTGAATTGACCCCACAAGCTGCTGCAAAGGAGTTAGAAGAGGTGATGAAGCGGGTACGAGAAGCACAGTCATTGATTTCTGAGGCCATTGAGCCAGGTATGTCACTTTACTTCCACACCTGGGTGAATTGTATTTTCCAGTGTTGAAAAATGAATTGTGCAAGCGTGTGCTGTCCAACCTGGTTCTTGGCCCACAGACTGCCTGTGTCGAGGGCTGATCACTCGCATGTGATAGCTGGATTAGAGATTACATGCGAGTGGCCATGATTAGCTGTGGAGCCAACAGCTCCCCATTGCTTTAATTTTGACTGCCTCTTATAGCTAATCGTGGGAACCCCTGCTGCAACTAACCGGAGTGTGGTTGCATTCACACCTTATGGAAGGTTTTCATCTTTGCTTTTCATTTGGCAATGATGGCATAACCTTTAGGCCTCATGCACACTGGACGTTATTACAGCAGTTGTTTTTGGCTTCAGACATTTTTTTTTTTTTTTCTACAGTTCATAAACTCCCTATCATGTTATCCTATGTGTCCATGCACACATAGGCTGTTATCAGCATTTTTTGGTTTTAAAAAAAAAAACAAAACTAGCGGGTTCTAAGAGGAGTTTTGCACTGACAAATTTAAAAACTGGGAACCTGTATAAAACTCGTAAATGGTTTTACCCAAGAAAAAGTTTGTCTCCCATGATGCAGTATAGATAGCTTTCCCCTATTTTGCCCTGCATGAACTGTGTTGTGGCTGCTCATGACAGGGGGCTAAGAGTTGGAGACATGCAAAATGCAGAGTGCCATATGCTGGAGACATATTGGCAGCTCTCCTTTTGCATTTTAAAAGGCAGAGGTGTTCTATTTAGCAATTTCAGCAGCTCCACATTTTATAACAGTATTCTGCTATTCATTTAACCACTTGCTGGGTGTGTAACGCATATATGTGGCACCAAGATAGGTGGACTTTAATGCCTAGCCACCGGACATATGTGTCCAGGGCAACAGGAGGTTGTGTGCTTTCAGCACATTGACCAAGCATTCACTGACCGCTTATGGTCAAGTCTTCTGATTGGGAGTCACAGGCTTCCACTTATGTGACTGCTGTGAGAGCCAATCAGTTTTCACTTGATACAGAACCCGCAGTATGAAGGACTTGTATTTAATTTAATCTTTTGCTTTCTTTTAAATGTATACGTGAATCATCTTAGTATCAAATGTTATGAATGCTGTTTTTTTTTTTTCTTTTTTGCATTCTATATTTGTTTTTATTCTGAATAATAGAGCCTGGTAAACCAGTTGACAAGGTATTGCAGCAACACTCCAGATCGCGCTCGCCGTCCCGCTCTAGATCCCGATCTAGTTGGAAACGTTCACACTCAAAGCACAGGTAGATTAATGTGGAGACATAATGATTTTGGACTAGTTTTATGATAATGTACATATTCATCATAATTTAACACCTAACTGCTGTTACATTTTATTTTTTTTCAAAGCTGAAATCCAGGTAGATGCAAAAGGCTCAACTTTAATGCAGCTCTAATGATTATAATATCTATTTTATATGTAATTTTTTTTTAAATGCAAGCAGTTTAAGTGTCTAAATTTGACTTGGTGTTAGCCTATTTTAGTCCCCTTTACAACAGAACTTGGTGAATGGGAGAGAGAAGCAACACACGGAGCAATTCCAGTTCATTCATCTGCTTCTCCTTGCATTGTTGAGTCACAGGGTGGGGGTTCAGGAGGAGACTTGTGGGTGAAAGTAAAACTTTAACAGAAAGACATTAAAGCAGTGTAAATCACAGGGCTGGATAGACAAACATTCATATCTTGTGCATTTCTTTAACCACTTGCCACCCAGACTATAGTCAATTGATGGCGGGGCGGGTGCTTTCCAATCCTGACTGGATGTCATATGACATCCTGTCAGGAAGCGCCGATTGCGTGGCCGTGTAGCGGCCCAATCTGCCACTGGCTGTGTCCATGGGATACAGCCGATGACTGATCAGTGTATCGGCCTGCTGCTAAGACCATGTGACCGCCGGGACCAATCACAGCAGGACACATGACAGTTGTACACAACCGATGGCTTTCTTTCCTGCCATCCATTGTGTTGCTAGCTGTGATTGGTCACATGGTACAGACAGGGCCAATCACAGCCCATCTTTACCATGTGATTAGCTTTGACCAATCACAGCTAATCACGACAAAACAAACATTCAGTTTTATTCCATAAAATGCTTGCTAATAGCAATGTAATTCACTGCTATAAGCACACCTTTAAAAAAGGAAATCCTGATCACTTCCCCAGAGTGGTACAGTGTGTTTTAAAAAAGAAAAAAAATATTAACTTTTTAAAAAAAATTTTCATACTGTCGGCAGTCAGTGTCCCTGATCACTGCCACACCAGTTATATGACGACACTGCAATGGTGACAGTATATGTAAGAAGAAAAAAAAAAAAAATAACCTTTTGTGACTTACCCTCCTTGTGGATGGTGTCAATGACTGTGTTCTGGACAAATGTTGAGTCAGTAGTCTTTCCCATGATTGTGAAACCTACTGACCCAGACTGAGAGACCATTTAAAGGCTCAGGATACCTTTTACAGGTGTTTTGAGTTTATTGGCTGGTTAGAATGACACCATGACTCTATAATATTGAACTTTTTCACGATATTCTAATTTTCTGAGATACTAAATATGTATACAATGGGGAAAATTAATTATTTGATCCCCTGCAGAATTTGTAAGTTTGCCTACTTACAAAGAAATGAAAGGTGTATAATTTTTTTTTTTTTATCATAGGTGTATTTTTAAATGAGAGACAGAATATCAACTAAAAATCCAGAAAAAATACATGTCACAAATGTTATAAATTTGCAATTCAGTGAGTAAAATAAGTATTTGGTCCCCCACAAACCAGCAAACCTCCCATAGAGTGCCTACAGTAAGTTCTCACCTTCAATTTAAGAAGGTGCTCATAATGACAACTCATGTGTATAAAAGACACCTGTCCACAGAATCTTTCTTCCATTCAAACCTCACGATCCTGGGCAAGACCAAAGAGCTGTCAAAGGATGTCAGGGACAAGATTGTGGACCTGCACGAGGCTGGAATGGGCTACAAGACCATCAGCAAGAAGCTTGGTAAGGAGGAGACAACTGTTTGAGTGATTATTCGCCAATCGAAGAAATGCAATGTAACCATCAATCGCCCTCGGTCTGGAGCTCCATGCAAGATTTCGCCTCATGGGGTAAGGATGATCATGAGAAAAGTGAGGGATCAGCCCAGAACTACACGGGAGGAGCTTGTGAACGATCTCAAGGCAGTTGGGACCACAGTCACCAAACAAACCATTGGTAACACAATACGCCACCATTGATTGAAATTCTGCAGTGCGCACAAGATCCTCCTCCTCCTCCTCCTCAAGAAGGCACATGTACAGGCTAGTCTGAAGTTT
This sequence comes from Aquarana catesbeiana, assembly GCF_042186555.1. Taxonomy (NCBI): domain Eukaryota; kingdom Metazoa; phylum Chordata; class Amphibia; order Anura; family Ranidae; genus Aquarana; species Aquarana catesbeiana. The sequence continues at coordinate 121,813,613 of NC_133324.1, read as the reverse complement.
GCCAATGAACATCTAAATGATTCAGAGAAGGATTGGGAGAAAGTGCTGTTGTCAGATGAGTTGAGCCACAGTTGAGAGTTGAGACACAATTGAGCTCCTTGGCATTAACTCGACCGCTCCGAAAAATTCTGTCTATGACCCTAAGAACACCATCCCTACTGTGAAGCACAGAGGTGGAAAGATTATTTGGGGCTGTTTTTCTGCTAAAGGTACAGGCCGACTTTGCCGCATTGAGGTGCCAATGGACGGGGTCATGTATTGTATAATCTTGGATGAGAAACTTCTTCCCTCAGCCAGAACACTGAAGATGGGTCGTGGATGGGTCTTCCAGCATGACAATGACCCAAAACATACTGCCAAGGCAACAAAGGAGTGGGTCAAGAAGAAGCACATAAGGGTCATAGAGTGGCCTAGCCAGTCCCCAGGCCTTAATCCTATAGAAAATTTATGGGGGAGCTGAAACTTCGAGTTGTCAAGTGACAGCCAAGAAACCTTAAGGATTTAGAGACAATCTGTAAAGAAGAGTGGACTAAAATCCTTCCTAAGATGTTTGCAAACCTGGTAGCCAACTGTAAGAAATGTCTTACCTCTGTGCTTGCCAACAAGGGTTTCTCCACCAAGTACAAAGTCACGTTTTGATGGGGATCAAATACTTATTTTACTCACTGAACTGCAACTCAATTTATAACATTTTTATCATGTGTTTTTTCTAGATTTTGGTTGATATTATGTCTCTCATTTAAAATACACATGATAAACCTTATATACCCTACTTACAAAATCTGCAGGGGATTGGGATCAAATCATTTTTTCCCCCACTATATGTGTATGTATGTATGTATATGTGTGTGTATGTATGTATGTGTATGTGTGTATATATATATATATATATATATATATGTATATATATATATATATACACACACACACACACACACACACACACACACACACACACACACACACACACACACACACACACACACACACACACACACACACACACACACACACACCCCTGTTAAAATGTCAGGTTTCTGTAAAAAAAAAAAAAAAAAAAAAGACATATATTGCCTGGTCAAGATGTGCCATGCTGATTAGACTCAAACCCAAAAGAGTGTTGCAATAAAATCAAAAGGTGCTTCAACAAAATGTTAGTTTAAGGGCATGCACACTTATGCAAGCACATTATTTTAGTCTTTTATTTTTACCCCCCTAAAATATTTGTTTTTCAATTGAGTTGTACAGTTTATAGGTCACATTAAATGTGGACAAATTCTGAAATTACTTATCTTTGACTCGGTTAAAATGTCAGGTTTCTGTGATGTAAAAAAATGAGTCAAAGATAAATCATTTCAGAATTTGTCCACATTTAATGTGACCTATAAACTGTACAACTCAATTGAAAAACTGAAATATTTTTTTTTTGGGGGGGGATAAAAATAATATGGTTGCATAAGTGTGCACACCCTTAAACTAATACTTTGTTGAAGCACCTTTTGATTTTATTACAGCAATCAGTCTTTTTGGGTACGAGTCTATAAGCATTGCACATCTTGACTTGGCAATATTTGCCCATTTTTATATCACAGAAACCTGACATTTTAACAGGTGTGTGTGTTTGTGTACTTTTATATCCACTGTGTATGTATATATATATATATGTATGTGTGTGTGTGTGTGTGTGTGTGTATATATGTATTCTCTATAACACCGTACCTTCCTTTTTAAACAGAACATATCCATCCCTATGTAGAAGTAAAGGCAGGGTTCGCTATGGTGTGCTAGTTTCATTCCATATTGTGCTCTAGCTATTGCCAGACACAGATACCAGAAATGTGATTTTTAGATATAACAGATATACAGTGTGGTATTTTGTAAAATCAGCAAACTATTTCAAATTTGGCTGTTGACGGCACAGAAATAAAGGGGGAAAAAAAACAACAAACAACATCATTTTTGTTTGGATCTCATTTATTGGAGTTTCTGGAATACATTGCTGTATTCTAGCTGTCTTTTTTTTTCATACTCTGATAAATTAGTTCTGATGTTCTTTACAAGTTACCTTATAATTGCCCTATTAGGTATAAAGGCAATAATAATGTACTAAAGTACTTTTAATGCTTTTTATTGTTTTCCTCACTGTTTAGAAGTCGATCACATAACCGTTCTCGGTCCAGACACAAGGAGCGACGGAAATCTAAGAGTCCTCACAAGAAACGCTCGAGATCTAGAGAGCGACGCAGATCAAAAAGCAGATCACGTTCTAGGTAACTGAAATGCTGAGCTAAGACACTAAAAAAAATGATTTTTTAGGACAGATCAGTCTTTTACATTTTTCACTTATGTTTTAATATACATACGTGTATATGATTGGCTTAAAGTACATCTTTTCAGGCAAATGGCTGAATACAAAGCTGAGATGCATGTTTATGTGAACCATTTTTATTACCTTAAAGCAGAGCACCACCCAAAAAGGGAAGTTCCGCTTTAAGCATCACTCCCTCCCCCCACCCCCAAATATGCCACATTTGGGTTGTCATTTGGGGGGGAGGAGGAGGAGTATAGGTACCTGCTCCCTCTTCCGTTCAAGCCGCCTAGGCTCAAGCTCCTCTCCCCCTCCCTCCTTGCAATCTTCTGGGACACGTCACAGGTCCCAGAAGATTGGCCGACCAATGGGGAGGCACTGTGCGACATGCGCGGTGTGCACCCGGCTTTGAAGCAGCAAGCTGTCACAGCCGGGTGCCTACACTTGCAATACCGGCGCCGCGGAGAGGCGAGGCTTTGGGCGGCCTCGTCGCTGGATTTTTCGACAGGTGAGTGTGTGTTTATTAAAAGTCATCAGCTACACCTTTTTTTAGCTGCTGACTTTTAATAAACACAAAAAATGAGTGGCACTCCACTTTAAGATTTGTATTTCTGTTCTGATGACCCAAGCATGTCTGCCAGTCAGCATAGCCAGTTTTTTTTTTTTTTTGTTTTTTTAAACTTCCCTGCAGATTACAGTTAGAGAATTCCTGTGCTGAGAGAGATGTGGGGCTGCCTTTGCTAAGCCACCCAAGGGTGTGAACAGTAAAAGTGCAGCACCTTGTCAAGGCCATCCCTTTGCTCTTCTCTCTTGTAAGCATTTGAGAATGATGGCAAGAGTTGTGCAAAACCGTAGTCCTGATTGATGCAGTGCGGACTCCCTCCCTTCTAGTCTGAGTGTTGCTGTGTGAAATATTTAGATTGCTTGAGTGAAAGCTGCATGTCAAAATGACTAGACAAATGAATGTATGCTGATCTGAATGTTTTCTCAGATGGTGCCCTTTATGCAGGCTGACCCTGCAATCTTAGGTTTAAAAATGTAATTTGTAGAATACTATAGGTACTTACTGGCACCACAATATCTTAAACACAATTATCTTAGTTAAAGAACTGTCACGCACTCTTTAGACCATCAGAATGTGTGCAAAATGTGAAAATATCTAGAAACTCCAAGGAGCCCATTACACACTTGTCCATATTTGATAGATTCTCTTCTGTTGAGATCAGTGAAAAGGTATCAAAATACAGGTCAAACTGCATTGTACTGGACTTTAAAATGATTGGTAAAACACACAAAGGTATAGGAACAATGCATGGATGAACATGTCAGTGTGGCTTATGCATTGAGTGTTGATGCACATTTTGATGCATTGTAATTGATTTGAGTTGAGAGTGTGACAAAACTGACAGGTGTAAATAGACCCTAATGCAGTGTTCAATGCTCAAGTGGAGTTATTTGGAAAATTATATGGTTTCTCAATCATGTCCCTTTATATAGTTTTCCTGCAAACTCTTCATATTGCAGTTACCAAAGTCTCTTAGATACAAACTAAGGATGAGCTCCGGCGTGTTCACACACCCCACGTTCAGAGCCCACCAGGAAGTCTGCACTGTGCTAATCACAAGCAGTGAGACATTTCCCGATCTCTGCAGCCGTGCATCAGGACAATGTCTCACTGCCTGTGATTAGCGCAGTGCCGACTTCCTGGCGGGCTCTGCACGTGGGGTATGCGAACACGCTGGAGCTCATCCATAATACAAACACCATTATGAGTTGGTGGACCATATAGAATTTCAGTCTGATCTTATACAAAAAAATGCTTACCTCTGGTGATTTTGCTTTGTGGTGATTGAGTATGACCGCATTGTCAGTCATAATTGGTACAATAGGTGACCGCGATATTGTGTCAATCTCGCCGATAACTGCGAGATTTGACACCTGCGAGCCCCCCGTCGCGGGAGCCAGCGCCAAGATTGCTCACTCATCAGGAAAGGAAAACTTTTTTTTTTTTTTCCTTTCGCGATGAGCGACAGGCAGTGCTGACAGTTGTCTGGTATGAATCCTGAGGGGGAACGCTGCGCAAAATTTTAAGTGAAAAAAACGGGGTGGGTTCCCCTTAGGTCTGGTATGGATTGTAAGAGGAACCCCCTATGCCTAAAAATTGGCGTGGGGGTCCCCCCACCCCAAAGCACCTTGTCCCCATGTTGATGGCCGTTGGTTGTCGGGGTCTGCGGGCGGAGGGCTTATCGGAATCCGGGAGCCCCCTTTAATAAGGGGTCCCCCAGATCCCGGCCCCCCACCCTATGTGAATGAGTGTGGGTTACATCGTACCCCTACCCATTCACCTAGGGAAAAAAGTGTCAATAAAAAAAAAAATACAGTACACGGGTTTTAAGAGTAATTTATTAGGCAGCTCCGGGGTCTTCTTCCGACTTCTCCCTGGTGTTCGGCCTCTTCTCCCGGGCCCCTCCGCTATCTCCTTCCAGCTCTTTTGCCAGCGGGGGACCCGGTCTGCTGCGCTGTCTTGTCCCATCTTCTCCTCTACTTCCGATGTTGACACGATGCTCTCTCCGGCTGGAATGCTGTTTGCGAGCTGCGGAGCCATTTATGTAGGCGGTGACCCCGCCCCCTTGTGACGTCACGGTCCCAGCATGCGCAGGGACTTTGGCGTCATAAGCGGGCGTGACCCCAGAGTCCCTGCGCATGCTGGGACCGTGACCTCACAAGGGGGCGGGATCACCGCCTATATAAATGGCTCCGCAGCTTGCACACAGCATTCCAGCCGGAGAGAGCGTCGTGTCAACATCGGAAGAAGAGAAGATGGGACAAGACAGTGCAGCAGACCGGGTCCCCCACTGGCAAAAGAGCTGGATGAAGATAGCGGAGGGGCCCGGGAGAAGAGGCAGAACACCAGGGTTATTCACTTTACCGGTCAGTGGTCATAATATTATGGCTGATCGGTGTACATTTCATACAGTTTTTTTTCTGTAAACTCTAAAGACCAGTGTGTAAAAACGACATCAGTTTCTAAAGCCAGGCATGCATTGATTAAAATTTGGCCAGTTCAGCAAGGACCGGATGAATTTTGATCCATGTATGGACTAGCTGGCTGTACTGAAGACTATCGTTTGACTTCTGTACAATCACCCTGTCGGGTTTTTCCTGAACGATCAGCCGCTGGCTAGAGCCAGAAACGCTGATCATTGTAAAAATACAACAGCTCAATGGGAGTGATTCCCCCATCCACATCAAATGTGTGGATGAGAGAATCGTATACGGCCTGCCTAAGAGGAAAATACAATGTCTGGAATCGGCAGTTATTGTATGGTCAAAGTCATGTATCGCACCTCATTGCATGTTTTCTGTACTGAATTGCAGTCATATGATTTGCTGTTGGGCTGTTTGTGTGAATGAGAAGGTGTAACTAATAAAGTGGCCGCTGAATGTTCTTTGCTACTAAACTAACACTTTAGTTGATTACAACACTTTAAAAATCGTATTGTAAAGTCTTTTATTCTAAATTTCATTTGATGTTTTAGAGAGAAGAAGAGGGACAAGGAGAAAAGTAAAGGTAGGGAAAAGGAGCGAACAAAAGAGAAAAATGATAAAAGAAAAAAAGAGAAAAGGTCTCGTAGCCCCTCAAAGGGCCACTCATCTGTCAAAAGGTCCCGCAGTGTTAGCAGGTATGACATCGCTCTTTATTTATTTAATTTATTTGTATTCCTCTACATAATGGTGATGCAGACAGTGGTGCTTTACAGGTGTATGGAAATATTAACGTGGTATTAAAGTTTCAGCTTTAGAAAAAAAAATTACCTTCTCTGTGCAATGGTTTTGCACAGAGCAGCCCCAATCCTCTTCTTCTGTGGTCCCCATCTGGCAGTCCTGGCTCCTCCCCCTTGACTAGTGCCCACAATAGCAAACCGCTTGCTATGAGGGCACTGGTGCGTGTTCGCTCCAGAGCCACGTTTTATGCGTCCATAAGACACAGAGCCACGGCTCTGCCCCCGTGCTCTCCTCATTGGCTCACTGGATGTGATTGATAGTAGTGGGAACCAATGACTTCCCCCTGCTGTCTCAGCCAGTAAGAAGATGGAGTCCTTGGACAGCCACATTGCTCGTTCGAGAATGAGGCTCTGGTAAGTATTGGGACGGGGGGAAGTGGCACACTACTGATACAACTGATTTTTAAAAAGGTTGTGTTTATGTATATGTGTTTACTGTGTGTGTGGTTTATATGTGTGTGTGGTTGTATGTGTGTACAGGAGTGTATGTACTTACGTGCATTAGAGCTGCACGATCGTTAAAGAATCAAAATTGCAATTCTACCCAACCCCCCTTCCGATCTTAAAACAAACAGCATTTCCATCTATGTAACAAGTGAAGAGAGTTCTCTGCTCACTTCTGACTGCTGACACGAAAAAAAAAAATCCAGGCAGCCTGCAAAGTTTATCTCAACATGGAGATAACTGTAAACCAAGTAACATTTCTTTCTTAAGCCTGTACACGCGCTTAGATCTTTAGATGACCGAACGTCCATTTTTTGTGGCAGGCTAGTCTCATGTCGAAAGTGAAGAGGTTACTTGCAATAAGAAAATTTTCGTACGACAGAATACAACATCAGAAGTGACGTAATGTGTTGAATAGTTTTGTGTGTATCCTTTCGTTTCTGAGCATGCATGGTCTTGCTCTTAGGATTTTTTTTCGTACAAAAACCGTACTAATGAAACGAAAATCAGACGTTGAGTTCACATCTGACAAAAATTTTATAGCCTGCACATCCAGCTTTGGCTGCCGAAAAAGTGAAATCGGCTGTCGAAAGCACTGTACTAACGATGCGAAAATCGTCAGACAGCTCGGCGTCCGAATTTTTCCATCCGATTTTTGTATCGTGTGTACGGGCCTTAGGATCAAAGAAATGAACTTCGGTCTGTATATGAGGTCAGTTTAACCGCTTAAAGACTAAACCTTTTTCTGACATTTGTTGCTTTCAAGTTACAATCAGTATTTTTTGCTAGAAAATTACTTAGAACCCCCAAACATAATATTATATTTTAGCAGAAGCTCTAGAGAATAAAATGGCAATGTTTTATGTCACACTGTATTTGCGCAGTGGTCTTTCAAACACAATTTTTTGGGAAAAAATACACTTCAATGAATAAAAAAAACCAAACCGTAAAGTTAGCCCAATTTTTTTTTTCGTATAATGTGATAGATGTTATGCTGTGAGAATTGTGATCTTCCAAGCAAAAAAATTGTGATTCTCATTTTAGCCAGAATCGTGCAGCTTTAATCACTTGAGCCCCGGACCATTATGCTGCCTAAGGACCAGAGGTCTTTTTCCAATTTGGCACTGCGTCGCTTTAACTGGTAATTGCGCGGTCATGCAATGCTGTACCCAAACGAAATTTGCGTCCTTTTCTTCCCGCAAATAGAGCTTTCTTTTGATGGTATTTGATCACCTCTGCAGTTTTTATTTTTTGCGCTATAAATGGAAAAAGACCGAAAATTTTGAAAAAAAATGATATTTTCTACTTTTTGTTATAATAAAAATCCAATAAACTAAATTTTAGTCATACATTTAGGCCAAAATGTATTCGGCCACATGTCTTTGGTAAAAAAAATGTCAATAAGCATATATTTATTGGTTTGCGCAAAAGTTATAGCGTCTACAAACTAGGGTACATTTTCTGTAATTTACACAGCTTTTAGTTTATGACTGCCTATGTCATTTCTTGAGGTGCTAAAATGGCAGGGCAGTACAAAACCCCCCCCAAATGACCCCATTTTGGAAAGTAGACACCCCAAGGAAATTGCTGAGAGGCATGTTGAGCCCATTGAATATTTATTTTTTTTGTCCCAAGTGATTGAATAATGACAAAAAAAAAATAAAAATATTTACAAAAAGTTGTCACTAAATGATATATTTCTCACACAGGCCATGGGCCTATGTGGAATTGCACCCCAAAATACATTCTGCTGCTTCTCCTGAGTATGGGGATACCACATGTGTGGGACTTTTTGGGAGCCTAGCCACGTACGGGGCCCCGAAAACCAAGCACCACCTTCAGGATTTCCAAGGGTGAAAATTTTTGATTTCACTCTTCACTGCCTATCACAGTTTCGGAGGCCATGGAATGCCCAGGTGGCACAAAACCCCCCCAAATGACCCCATTTTGGAAAGTAGACACCCCAAGCTATTTGCTGAGAGGCATGGAGAGTATTTTGCAGCTCTCTTTTGTTTTTGAAAATGAAGAAAGACAAGAAAAAACTTTTTTTTTTTTTCAATTTTTAAAACTTTGTGACAAAAAGTGAGGTCTGCAAAATACTCACTATACCTCTCAGCAAATAGCTTTGGGTGTCTACTTTCCAAAATGGGGTCATTTGGGGGGTTTTGTGCCACCTGGGCTTTCCATGGCCTCCGAAACTGTGATAGGCAGTGAAGAGTGAAATCAAAAATTCACGCCCTTAGAAAGCCTGAAGGCGGTGCTTGGTTTTCGGGGTCCCGTACGCGGCTAGGCTCCCAAAAAGTCTCACACATGTGGTATCCCCGTACTCAGGAGAAGCAGCAGAATGTATTTTGGGGTGTAATTTCACATATTCCCATGGCATGTTTGAGCAATATATCATTTAGTGACAACTTTGTGCAAAAAAAAAAAAAAATTTGTCTCTTTCCCGCAACTTGTGTCGCAATATAAAATATTCCATGGACTCGACATGCCTCTCAGCAAATAGCTTGGGGTGTCTATTTTCCAAAATGGGGTCATTTGGGGGGGTTTTGAACTGTCCTGGCATTTTATGCACAACATTTAGAAGCTTATGTCACACATCACCAACTCTTCTAACCACTTGAAGACAAAGCCCTTTCTGACACTCATTGTTTACATGAAAAAGTTATTTTTTTTTGCAAAAAAATTACTTTGAACCCCCAAACATTATATATTTTTTTAAAGCAAATGCCCTACAGATTAAAATGGTGGGTGTTTCAAATTTTTTTTTCACAGTATTTGCGCAGCGATTTTTCAAACGCATTTTTTGGGGAAAAAACACACTTTTTTAAATTTTAATGCACTAAAACACACTATATTGCCCAAATGTTTGATGAAATAAAAAAGATGATCTTAGGCCGAGTACATGGATACCAAACATGACATGCTTTAAAATTGCGCACAAACGTGCAGTGGCAACAAAATAAATGCATTTTTAAAAGCCTTTACAGGTTACCACTTTAGATTTACAGAGGAGGTCTACTGCAAAAATTACTGCCCTCGATCTGACCTTCGCGGCGATACCTCACATGCATGGTGCAATTGCTGTTTACGTTTGACGACAGACCGCCGTTTGCGTTCGCCTTAGCGCGAGAGCAGGGGGCGACAGGGGTACTTTTTTTTTTTTTTCTTTATTATTTTTTTGCTTTTTTATCTTATTTTTAAACTGTTCCTTTCATTTTTTTTTTTTTTTTTTTTAATCATTTTTATTGTTATCTTGGGGAATGCAAATATCCCCTATGATAGCAATAGGTAGTGACAGGTACTCTTTTTTGAAAAAATTGGGGTCTATTAGACCCTAGATCTCTCCTCTGCCCTCAAAGCATCTGATGACACCAAGATCGGTGTGATAAAATGCTTCCCCAATTTCCCAATGGCGCTATTTACATCCGGCGAAATCTAAGTCATAAAATGATCGTAGCTTCCGGTTTCTTAGGCCATAGAGATGTTTGGAGCCACTCTGGTCTCTGATCAGCTCTATGGTCAGCTGGCTGAATCACCGGCTGCATTCTCAGGTTCCCTGTTGAGACAGGAGAGCCAGAGAAAAACACGGAAGACGGTGGGGGGGGGTATTCCCTCCCACGGCTTGTAAAAGCAGTCTAGAGGCTAATTAGCCACTAGGATTGCTTTTACATGAAAGCCGACCGCTGGCTGAAAAGAATGATACCAAGATGATACCTAAACCTGCAGGCATCATTCTGGTATAACCATTCAAAGTCGTGAATGGTGTACCTGAAGACAAAAAAATGGTTAACAATAAAGCACAGTAAACGGTAAAGTATAAAAAATTGCATACCTGAAAAGCAAACATGATAAAACATAATAACAATAAAACATTGCAGAATAGAATACAGTAAAAAAGAGCAGAACAAGAGAGAGAGAATAGAGAGAGAGAGAACAATAAAACGACAACTATTTTTTTTTATTTTATATATATTTTTTTTTTTTACACTTTTTTTGTAACTAATTTTTATAACGGTAACCGGTTCCAGGTTCGGGTCTCTCAAAATGCGATGGCATCTTGGGAGACCCTGTGAAAGTGTGCCTAGTCTGTGCAATGCTGTACCCTACGCTAATACTCAACTAGTGAATGGTAGGGTTCAAAACATTCACCAATGCAAAGACCAGGATTGTCAGGACAGGAGGGACAATAATAGCGGGTGTCACGCCTATATCCGCGCTTGCTGCAGACACGACATCTTTTTTGGGGGTTCGTTGGGTAGGGGTACTCGGGAGGACATAAAGAAAATGCCTCTCATGCAGCCGACTGCATTTGGTTGGGGATGTGAATGGGGGAAGTACGGGCGCTGCAGAAGCGGTGGGTTCCCAATTAGGATTGGCGAATGCAGCAGGAAGGGCATTATGGGCACGATGGGCCTGTGTTTGTCTTCTTGGTGGCAGCGGGACACTACTTGTGCTTGCCACCTCACCAGCTTGAACTGCACTTATGGGACTCGCCACGTCACCAAGTGTTACTGCAGTGCTGGTTTGACTACGACCGGGGTGTACTAGGCCGCTGGCGCTTGCCAGTTCAATAAAAAGCTACCAAAAAAACTGTTAGCGATCGCAGGGATCAGGCCTGACTCTGCGAACGCTGCAGTTATGCGTTTAGTGTTTTGTAAGTGACAGTGATCGATCGATACTGCACTTGGGTGGGCTGGGCGGAGGGGCAAAACGCAGGTGCTAGCGGGTATCTGGGCTGATCCCGCTAACACTGTTTTTGGGAACCCTAAACTGCTGGGGACGCTAGTATAGATCTGATCGGATCAGATACTATACCACTAAGGGAGGCGTATGCTGCGTGCGTGGGTGTTAGCGGTACTGGCGCTAATCTGACGCTGCCCGGGGCGACGCATATCACCGCCGGGCGATCAGGGGGCTAAACCTTTATTCGGTAATAAACGGCGGGTGCCCTGACACTATAAAAAATAAACAAACTAACCAGCGTCACCCGTAACAGTTATACGGTGATCAGTGGTGAAAGGGTTAACTAGGGGGCAATCAAGGGGTTAAAACATTTATTAGATAGTATATGGGGGTCCCTGTCGCTATAAAACGCTGACGGCGAACCTAAATATTTACCTCACTAACTAGCGTCACCAGCAACACTAATACAGCGATCAGAAAAATGATCGCTTAGTGACACTGGTGACAGGGGTGATCAAGGGGTTAAAACTTTATTAGGGGGGGTTAGGGGGGTATCCTAGACCTAAAGGGGGGTAATACTAACTGTCCCAACACTGTAACTGTCACAAACTGACACCAATGCAGTAATCAGAAAAAAAAAAATACTGCTGGTGTCAGTTTGTGACAGGGGGGGGGGGGGGGGATTGGGGGGCGATCGGGGGGGGGGATCGGGGTGTTTAGTGTGCCTGGCATGTTCTACTGTGTGTGTGTAGTGTTGGTGCACTCACATACCTGTCTTCTCTCCTCGGGCCGGAACGGAAATTACCGAGCCGAGGAGAGATGACATCATTTCCTTTGCTGCTGTTTAGCATACAGCAGCAAAGGAATGTTCTCATTGGCTGGCGGCGATCGCGAGGGGGGGCCACGAACGGATGGCCTCCCCCTCATCTCCGATCGCCGTGGGAGAAAAGACGACCGCCTCGGGCACCGGGGGGGGGGGGTCCGATCGGACCCCCCACCCGCGGAAGGCAAATCACGTATATGTACGTGATTTTGCCTGTCCGTGCCACCTTGCCGACGTAAATCGGCGTGAGGCGGTCGTCAAGTGGTTAACTTATATGCTTGTTTATATGTGCATGTATGTACATTACGTTTAATCCTGACCCCTTGTTCCTGTAGAAACAGAACTGATTTTTTAGGGTGGAGGTGTGCGTGTGTGTATATATATATATATATATATATGTGTGTGTGTATATATATATTTATTATTTTCAGCAAGGACCGACACTCCTCTGAAAAGTGATCCATGCACAGATTGCTTCTTAGAAGTATTTGACAGGCAGTGAAGAGGCAATATGTTGTCTCCTCACTGCCTGTTTTAACCCCTAAATGCAACATCACCACTCCACAACTTCATCCAATGCACACAGTTGCAGCGCAGCCCTATTCACCTTGGGGGTATACATTCAGTAGCAACCAAAGCATGTGTACACCCCCAGTTGGTGCCTCTACAAAGGGGTGGCAGTTGGGGATTGTAAAAACGCGTCTGAAGCTTGTGGTTCCACTCTCCAACCTCACATGTGAACAAGCCCTTGGTTCACATCTGTGCGGTTGCGTGCTGCATATAGGGCAGCCCATTAAATTCAATGCGCTGCCTTGCAGAAATACAGGGAAAGGGTTCCCTGACTTTTTTTAATCGCGCTGAAAACTTGCCACTTTTTTTTCAATGCATGGGGGTACCATTAAGAAGTAATGTCACCCTTGCATGTATGCTAAAGAGCACTGTGTGTTAGGAACGTGCATGATTTTGCGTGCATTTTGTGTTACGCAGTAGTGTGAACTTTAGACTGGGGTGCCTTAAAAGTTAAAATACTTTTTCGAGGACGCCCAGACTGGAAAAAAGTTGAAAAACGCTGTCTTAGGAGTCCTTTATGGTGAAACTCAAACCCAGGACTGCAGGGCTAAACCACTTAAAGCCAAACATTTCTCTGAGAAAAAAAATTGCCTTCAGGAAGGTTTATTTTTTGTTTCTATTTAAGGCGTTAGAGATACACTTTGGGGTTGTTTTACTAAAACTGGAGAGTGAAATATCTGGTGCAGATCTGCACAGAAACCAGCTTCCATTTTGTTTTTTTTGTTTTTTCAAAGCTTAATTGAACAAGCTGACATTAGAAGCTATAATAATTGGCTACCATGCACAGCTACACCAGATTTTGCACGCTTCAGTTTTAGTAAATCAACCTCTTATGTCTCTTCTACAATAAAAGTATGGTTATTATAAAATTTTGGGTCCAGTGAATGTAGGAATTGTACGGTCAGTGATACCTGAGGGTCTTGTACTAGAAGCTGACCATAACGCCCATCTTCGGGAAACGCTACTTCAGGGTTTCTCAACTCCAGTCCTCAAGGCACCCCAACAGGTCATGTTTTCAGGATTTCCCTCAGATGAAACAGCTGTGGTAGTTACTAAAGCAATGAAACGGATCAAATCACTTGTGCAAAATAATGGAAAGCCTGAAAACATGACCTGTTGGGGCGCCTTGAGGACTGGAGTTGGGAAACACTGCGCTACTTATCTATGACTTTAGTACCTTTCCTGCCAGGTAATGTCCACTTGCATACCATAGTGCAGATTTACTCATTATGTTATTGAAGTTTTGTTTCTTTGTAAAAAGACTTATGTATGACACAAATCTGACTTGTTTAGCGTGATAGAAATTGTATTTATAGATCATTTTAAACATCTATTAGGTCTGTCCTCACAATTCGTTATTTCAGGATGTAATTTTTTATTTGCAGAGAAAAGCGCAAAAGGAGGAGTCGAAGTGTTTCCAAATCACCCCGAAATTCCAAAACCGCAAAAGGAGTTTCTAGGTCCCCTACTCCTAGAAGGTAGTACTCGGATTCTACTTGTCACTGACTGAACACGTGTTTGCAACATTTTGTGTTGGAAATGAAAGGTATATAAAAAACTGCTGCAAACGCCGAATAAGGGTCAAACCATACCCGTAAGAATATTAAAACAAATGGGGGTTGGTGCTGCGCTGTGAAAACACAACAATAATTCTTCTGATAAAAAAAAAAAAAAGTGTACTGCTAAAGGTAGCAGTGCACATGCAAATGAAGAAATAAATGAACAAATAATGCAAACAGTATCCACAGTGGGTTTTAAAGTGACTGATTTCAAAGTGCAAAATAATAATATTATGTTGAAACACGAGAATATTACTTCCGTACATACGATGAGTGGAAATATACAGGTGCAAAAACCAGCAAACAGTCTCTCAATGCAGAGTGCAAATAAGTTAGTACAAAACGGCAATACAGTCCTTCTGTGTGCAAAGGACGTTGAGGTGCAAACACAGGGTGCCAAGGAATAATTCACTCCTCTTCGTGCAAAAACACACACTGGTAGCAATGGCCTCTTACCTTGCGGTAATGAGGTAACCGCTTGTGTATACAAATCTGTAAGATTCACTTCTTCCTTCTACCATAGTGCTGGGCCACTGTAGATCTAGAAATGTCTTTGTCTCTCAGTGGATGCAAGAGGATATAAGAAAAGAGGGGTGTCCAGATTGTGTAGTATTTTGAATAAACATAACTTTTATTGATAACAACCATGAGGGTTCTCACATACAATCATAGGATAATGCACAGAACTCCACGAGCGGCGAGCTCGTCTGCCAGCGTCAATACAGGTGCCTTTCCGTCCCTACATGTGGCGTCACGGTCATCGTGACTTCATCCCTCTATTTTGCAATTTGTTACCAGTCACTTTAGCACACACTGTGGTTATTAACACTGTTGATTTATTTGTACTGCTACCTTTAGCAGTATTCTTTCTCTGATTACTTGGTTCACTCTTAAATAGCGCAGCACCAACCCCCATTTGTTTTAATAGTACAGGGCTAGTTTTTGCACAGCTTTTGGAAAGGGTTAGGTATTTCTTACTGCCTTTGGCCCCCCCCCGGAACTAATTAAAAAAAAAAAAAAGAGACTCTCTGTATTTCATAGTGGATGCAATTCCATCCTTTTATTCAGTATAAAGTAATGTACATAAGATAATAACATTTTCGTCTGCAGACATGAGGAAGTGGGAATTTCTCCCTCTTTACACTGCTTTTGACCAGCTTCTCATGTTCTGGTGCAGTAATGGAGATGTGTGTGTGTGTGTGTGTGTGTGTATATGTATATATGTGTGTGTGTGTGTGTGTGTGTGTGTATATGTATGTGTGTGTATATATATATATATATATATATATATATATATATATATATATATATATATATATATATATATATATATATATTTGAGATACAGTCTCACAAAAGTGAGTACACCCCTCACATTTTTGTAAATATTTAATTAAATCTTTTCATGTGACAACACCGCCAGCAGGTGTTGAAAGGGAGCCGTTTTCCCAGTGATCGAAGAGGGGAAGAGAGCTGGCCGGATCATCAAAGCGCGGGGAATATCGCTCTAACAGCTTTCATTTAAATTGCTGAGTGTTCTCCGCACTCGCTGTCGCACAGTCACACCTCCTGGCCCGGGTACTTTAATAGACAGAACACCCGTCCAATTCTGGAATGTGTGACGTATGTCAAAGTACCTGGGCTATTACGCGGGGCTGTATGTGACGGCGTGCGCGGGGAGCACTCAGCAATTTAAACAAAAGCTGTTAAAGCAATGTTCCCCGCTCTCTGATGATCCGGCCGTTAATCCTCTTCTTGATGGGCACAGGTGAGGGTGCACTGATGGGCACAGAAAGTTGTTGTTAATATTTATTTTTATAACTTCTGTATAAAACATTTAAGTGTAATTTCATCAGATAATTTATGGGGGTGGGGCATGGTAGGGGCAACTGGTGGCGAGTAACCCTTGAGGCTTGGCTAGTAGCTCAGGACTTGAAATTTTGAGCCCTGGTAAGAAGATTGCCAAAACCCTGAAACTGAGCTGCAGCACGGTGGCCAAGACAATACAGCGATAGAACAGGCCTCACCATTGTCGACCAAAGAAGTTGAGTGCACATGCTAATCGTCATATCCAGAGGTTGTCTTTGTGAAATAGACATAAGAGTGCTGCCAGCATTGCTGCAAAGGTTGAAGGGGTGGGGGGGTCAGCCTGTCAGTGCTCAGACCATACGCCACACACTGCATCAAATTGGTCTGCATGGCTGTCGTCCCAGAAGGAAGCCTCTTCTAAAGATGATGCAAACAGTTTGCTGAAGACAAGCAGACTGAGGACATGGATTACTGGAACCATGTCCCGTGGTCTGATGAGACCAAGATAAACGTATTTGATTCAGATGGTATCAAGCGTGTGTGGCGGCGACCAGATGAGGAGTACAAAGACAAGTGTGTCTTGTCTACAGTCAAGCATGGTGGTGGGAGTGTCATGGTCTGGGGCTACATGAGTGCTGCTGGCACTGGGGAGCTACAGTCCGTTGAGGGAACCATGAATGCCAACATGTACTGTGACATACTGCAGCAGAGCATGATCCCGTCCCTTTGGAGACTGGGCCACTGGGCAGTATTTCAACATTATGACCCCAAACACACTTCCAAGACAACCAATGCCTTGCTAAAAATGCTGAGGGTAAAGGTGATGGACTAGCCAAGCATGTCTCCAGATCTAAACCCTATTGAGCATCTTTGGGGCATTCTCAAATGGAAGGTGGAGAAGCGCAAGGTCTCCAACATCCACCAGCTCCATGATGTCATCATGGAGTAGTGGAAGAGGACTCCAGTGGCAACCTGTTTGGTGAACTCCATGCCCAAGAGGGTTAAGGTAGTGCTGGAAAATAATGGTGGCCACACAAAATATTGACACTTTTGGACATCTTCAATGTGTACTCATTTTTGTTGCCAGAAGTTTAGACATTAATGGCTCTGTGTTGTTATTTTGAGGATACAGCAAATTTACATTGTTATACAAGCTGTACACTCCACTCCTTTACATTGTAGCAAAGTGTAATTTCTTCAGTGTTGTCACATGAAAAAATATAATATATTTACAAATATGTGAGGGGTGTACTCACTTTGGTGAGATACTGTGTGTGTGTGTGTGTGTGTATAATATATATAATTTTTTTTTTCATACATCATGGGACACAGAGTCAGGCTAATATTCATTACCTGCTGGCTTATACTTCATCTCCAGGTGAATGGACACTGGTAGACCAGGAAGTGATCCCCTATATAACCCCTCCCATACAGGAAGCACTTCAGTTTTTTTTTTTACCAGTATCTGCAAGGTGGATGGCACGGTTTGTTTGAGCGCTCTGAGCTCCAGTTCTCTAATCCCACAAACGGTTCCAAAAACGAGTCAAGGGATTGACCAATCGGATCCATTTGACACAGGCTTTTCTGCTTAGATAAATGGTACCTGAGCCTCTCAAAGAAGACTTAAGATACTGCGAGGTTTTGCCTGTAATGTGGCCTCCGGGCGCTGGACCCTGCGGAGTGGAAATCCTGGATACTGCTAAGGCATTTCCTGCAGGTTGCTGTACATGTCCAAGGGAGTGGACCCTAAACATGAAAGGGTACCCAGTCCTTGAAGGTCCAAGTGACAGGAACCCACCATGAAGGGTGAAGATTGGGCCCTTAGTTCCTAAGTGGCCCTGCGCCTGGACAGGTAAGTGAAACCCCTTTATTTTATTGTGGGGTGTCCCAGTGACTAACAATCAGTCAAGCTAGCTAAAGGCTAGACACCTGTGTGCGGTGACCATACAGGGGACTTTTGGGCTAGCTGTGCGTGTTTGCAAAGTGTACCCTTTTTGCTTGTGTCTGGCTGTTTTTTACCTGTACAATGGCGCACTACGTTGCTCCATTTCGCCTTGGTTTGCCATGGCGCACGTGCGTTTGCAAGAGCGTTGCTGGGCTCAGCAGTTAATGTTTCTCGGCCATGGCGCATGCGGATTCGCCGCACATGCGCCGTAACCTTTATCTGGGCGCACGAAGATTTGAGTCGTACGCTAACACAGTCACGCCCCCTCG
Source organism: Aquarana catesbeiana (assembly GCF_042186555.1). Lineage (NCBI taxonomy): Eukaryota > Metazoa > Chordata > Amphibia > Anura > Ranidae > Aquarana > Aquarana catesbeiana. Next base: position 121,795,415 of record NC_133324.1, on the reverse strand, counting down.
CCGGTACCACGCATACATAGAACGTTCCGGCGCACACCCAGCTTATATAAGCTGTGTATGCCAAGCATGTGGTTCTTCCAGAAGGCAGCTGTGGGACGCAGAGCAGGCTCTGAACAGACACTTGCAGTGGTTCATTTCTCCTTACCTGGATCACGTGCGACAACATGTGTTGCTTGGCAGGGTAAAGGTGCTTAGCAGGATTGTTGCATAGGGGCTTGGTGAGCCCTATTAAAGGGTCTCCCTTTTGAGGTGTTTTAACTACACCCCAGTATTCTTTGTTTGTGGCATTGAATGTCTTCCAAAAAGACGAGTGGGACTAACACCACAGGGAAGGACACACCTATGTCATCAGTTTCTGATGAACCTAGTCGTAGCCCTAGTGTTGTATCCCCTGAAAGACCAGAGGCTCCTGGGCAATCTGAGCCGCTGCGCCTATCTGGTATTGTGCCTACAGTCAACGCTGCTGCTTCACCCTTTATTACTAAGGATGAACTGTCCTCAGCCCTAGCCGTGTTAGAGCACACAATTGCCGACATGATTGCCTCCATCCCGCAGGGTGGCAGGAAGCAGGACAGATCCCCCTCCCCGGAGTCTCCTCGTCTGGATCAGGAATAGGTTGAGGATGGGGAAGAGCTTAAAGCTCAGGATTTGGTGGAGTACCCTGCAGATGAGTCTGCTTCCGAGCAATCTGGACAAGAAGATATCCACTCGATGCCTGCCTTTCAGTTGCAGAGGTTTTCGATCCTGACCCTGACCGAAATGGTTCGTTCTGCCTTTAAGTTGCCTCTTGCAGAGGTGACTGAGCCCCCCTGGTCCTCTTTGGGATCTCTGAGACCTTTTCAGGTCGCACAGACTTTCCTGCTACACCCCCTGTTGGAACAGGTGGTGTATGCTAATTGGGAACATCCTGACAGGACTTTTTTGCCTCCTAAAAGGTGTTCCCTTTTATATCCCATGGATGAAAAGTTTGTTAAAAAATGGAGCATGCCAACCGTAGATGCAGCAGTCTCTTCCTTAAATAAGAACTTGTCCGGTAGATAACGCACAGGGCTTGAAAGACCCTGTTGACAAGAAATTGGAGGAGTTATTAAAGGCTTCCTTTTCTTTGGCCAGTTCAGCCAATCAGCCAGCTGTTGCAACAATTTCTATTTGCCAATCCATAAATGATCAAGTCAAACGGCCGGATAGGCCTAACCAGGAGGATGATCTGCCTGAAAGTAAGACCGATATTCCTCGAGCGCTGTGTTTTGCTGTTGATGCTTTTAAAGGATTCAATACAGCAGGTTTCTCCTCTGGCTCTTGTCTGTACATATGCGCAGACTTTTATGGCTTAAGGACTGGTCAGCCGAGCTTGCTTGTAAAAAGTTATTTGCAAGTTTCCCGTTTCATGGGGAACGTTTATTTGGTGATCACTTGGACAAATATATCCAAAATATTTCCAGAGGGAAGCGTTCTCTACTTCCTGTGAAGAAAAGCACCAAACGTCTCTCGTTTAAAAACCCAGGGACTGCTTCCTCAAATGTCTGTGTCAGGGCGGTTCTGCCGCCAACACGGCGCCAGGGGCAAGCCGCAAGGCCATGGCCAGAAAAAGCCCTGTGTCCAAAATTCTTCTAAACCCAGCATCAAGCCCTCCTTTTGAGGGGACGCCCCCACTCCATCGGGTTGGGGGAAGGCTGCTGCACTTTGCAGACGTTTGGAAAACAATTCAGGACGATTAGGTCACCTCAATTATATCTCGCGGTTACAAGCTGGAGTTACGGGGGGTGCCCCCTCTGAGGTTTCTAAGATCCAGCGTTACCTCGGATCCTTCAAAAAGAAACTTATTGTTTCAGGCATTACATCATCTAGTGCATCAAGGAGTGATTGTAGAGGTTCCGGTATCCGAAAGGGGCACAGGGTTTTACTCCAAACCTGTTTAGGGTTCAAAAACCAAACGGGGACACAAGGCCCATTTTGGACCTAAGGTCCCTGAACAAGTATCTATTGATGCAATCCTTTTGGATGGAGTCTGTCCGCTCAGTAGTAACCTCACTCCAGAGGGAAGACTTTTGTGGCTCCGTTGATATAAAGGACACATACTTACACGTAGGGCTGAAACAACTAATTGATCGACAACTAATCGATTATGAAATCGATTACTATTTTCATAATCGATTAATCGGCCAGTAACATAATGGGGTTAAAAAAAAAAATAAAATGAGCCCTTTATAGTACAAAAAGAGCAAATAATCGCTACTGCAAATATTACTTTCACAGTTCTACACTAAAAAAATTAACCCCTTACAGTAGCGATTATATGCTTTTTTTTGTACCATAAAGGGCTAATTTTAGTTTTTTTCACCCCATTGTGTTACTAAACGTCTTAGACCTGGTTCACACCTATGTGTTTTTTTGGTGCTTTTTGCAGAAACACACTACAGTTCATTCACTTGGTTTCCTATGGGACATGTTCACGCAAAACGGTGCTTTTTTGGTTCAATATACTTCAATAGAGAAGCTGCAGAAAAGCATGTAATGCGTTTTTGCAGCAATAATGTGTTTTTTAATCTGCCCAACAACAAATTGGCCAAAAAAATGCAAAAACGCAAATCGCTGAAAAATCAGGTGCACAAAAATCTAAACGCTCAGCAAAAAACACTGCAGAAATAGATGAAAAGCAAACTGCATAGGTGTGTAATGAGCCTTATGCTGGCCACACGGATCAATTTTCAGACAAGAATATTCAGACGAAAAATCTTTGTTCATTCACTGAATGAAAGAACGAACGTTCTTAAAATTATATTTTTTTTGAAGGAAGACCTTGTTTTTGTTTTTAATAAAAAAAATGTGATCACTGAGTCTGATATTTACCAGATTCACCCTTTAATAGTATATACAGTATATCTCCTCTAATAGTATATACAGTATATCTCTCCTCTAATAGTATATACAGTACATCTCTCCTCTAATAGTTTATACAGTATATCACTTCTGTCTGTTATGCTCAGAGTGGATTCGATATTTTGCTCCCTAACCATATAGTTGGTTATTTATATTTACCACTGCATAGAGATATTTAAGAATAAATTACCTTTTTTTAAAACTTTACATATTAACTAAATTATACACCACACTTTTTTTTAAGGTTATTAACCGAATAATCGATTAATCAAAACAATAATCTGCCAATGAATCGATTATGAAAATAATCGTTAGTTGCAGCCCTACTTACACGTACTTATCTTTCAGCCTCATCAGAGGTTCCTACGTTTTGCAGTAGAGGAACGTCATTTTCAGTTTGTGGCTCTATCCTTCGGGCTTGCTACAGCTCCCCGGCTGTTCACAAAGGTCCTAGCACCAGTACTGGGTGTTTTAAGGACCCAAGGGATCCTGGTGCTGGGGTATATGGACGATCTCCTGCTCAGAGATCACTCAGTACAGGCTCTAGAACAGAGCATAATATACGCAGTGAGGTATTTGAAAAGCTTAGGCTGGATCATAAATACCGTAAAGTCAGCCTTGAGACCAGCTCAAAGTCTAAAATATTTAGGTCTGATTCTAAACACGGTCCAAGCAAGAGTGTTCTTGCAACCCGTAAGGATCTGTGCCCTGAAGGATCAGGTGCGTCAGATATGGGGCACCAGACAACCCTCCATTCGGCTCTGTATGAGTCTTCTAGGGAGGATGGTATCCTCCGAGGCAGTGCCCTATGCCCAGTTCCATTCCAGGCCTTTACAACAAGACATTCTGTTGGCTTGGAACAGAAGAAGAAAAGTCCTGGATTATCCAGTGTGCTTATCTCAGGCATGCTTAAGCCTGAACTGGTGGTTGCAGGATCAGAACCTGCGAAAGGGAAAATCCTTTCTCCTGGTAACTTGGAGAGTACTGACTACAGATGCCAGTCTCTCAGGCTGGGGAGCGACCCCAGACGGGCTCACAGCCGAGGGGAAATGGTCAGGGACAGAGCAGACCCTGCCCACAATGTCCTAGAATTACGGGCAGTACGTCTGGCCCTATGATCCTGGATGGTGGAGCTTCAGGACTGCCCCATCAGGGTTCAGTCCGACAATGCTATGGCAGTGGCCAATATAAACCACCGAGGTGGTACCAGGAGCCGTTCAGCTCTGAAAGAGGTGTACCACATACTAGCCTGGGCAGAGGGACATGTGCCAATAATGTCGGCAGTCCATATCCCGGGAGTAGAGAACTGGAAGGCAGATTATCTCAGCCGCCAGCAGATCTGCCCGGGGGAATGGCCCCTACACCAGGTGTTCCAGGAAATTCCAGAAGTCGACTTACTGGCATCCAGGTTCAACAACGAGCTACAGCAGTTTGTGTCTCGAACAAGAGATCCTCTGGCAATTGGAGCAGATGCTCTGATAGTTCCATGGAGCCAGTACTCCCTGGTTTATGCTTTCCCTCCACGATCCCCCTTCTGCCACATTTGTTGCGCAGGATTCGGAAAGAGGGGATTCCAGTCATTTTGGTGGCACCAGCCTTGCCCAGAAGGCCCTGGTTCCCGGAGATTGTGGGACTGACAATAGACGGGCTATGGACGCTTCCACGTCACCCCTATCTACTGTCTCAAGGTCCTATACTATATTCCACCCCAATTTACAGTCTCTAAATTTGACGGCATGGCTATTGAAGCCAGGGTGTTAAAGGACCGTGGCATCTCGGGACCAGTGGTGTCTACTCTAGTGAATGCTAGAAAAGCTATTATAGGTATAGGAAGATTTATCGTAAGGTCTGGAAGACTTGTATTGCTTGGTGTGAAGCCAGAAAATGGCATCCTCGGGAATGTGATTGGGAGAATTCCCTCTTTTCTACAGTCAGCTGTGGAAATCAAATTGGCTTTGAGCCCTATCGGTATTCTTCCAAAGGCCTTTAGCCGTCCAATTCACTGATCTGAACCTTTATGCAAGGGGCAACTCGCTTGCTCACCACCCCCCCCCCCCCCCCCCCCCCACCCCCCCATTAGGTCACCTATGTGTCCTTGGGACTTGAACTTGGTGCTGTCTGTTTTACAGAAACAACCATTTGAACCTATTAAGGAAATTGCATTAGACTTTCTGTCACGCAAGCTAGCCTTCCTGATGGATATCACCTCGGCTAGAAGGGTGTCTGAGTTGGCGGCCCTTTCATGCAGGGAACCGTACTTGATCCTTCACCATGACAGTCGTGTTACAAGCTGTTCCATCCTTTTTGCTAAAAGTGTCGGCCTTTCATTTTAAATCAGTCTTTTTTTCTCTCAGCCTCATTTGGCGGAAGAGAGACTACTGCATTCTTTGGACATTGTCAGGGCAGTCAAGGTTTATTTGTCTAGATCTGTGGAGATCCGAGGATCAGACCTTCTTTTTTTTTTTTTTTTTTTTTTTTTTTTTTCTTTTACCAAAAGGACCCAAGAAGGGACAGGCAGCTTCCATTGCCAATTGGGTCTGTCAATTGGTCATTCAGGCCTACGGTCTGAAACATAAAGCTCCTCCCTTTTAGGGTGAGAGCTCATTCTACCAGGGGTGTAGGAACCTCCCTGGGCTTTTCGCCATCAGGTATCTGTGAATCAGATTTGTAAGGCTGCTACCTGGTCTTCAGTGCATACGTTAACAAAATTTTGTCAAGTGGATGTTCGAGCAGCCGAGGATTCGACTTTCGGCCGCAGTGTACTGTGGGCTGCCGTATAAGTTCTGATGGATTTTGTTTGGCAGGGTTTCTCCCTCCCCTCAAGGCTATTGCTCTGGGACGTCCCAGCAGGTAATGAATATCGGCCTGACTCTGTGTCCCGTGATGTACTCAAAGAAAAGGATTTTACAGGTATGATGTAAAAATATATATTGAATTTAATTTCTTGGCCATTTTTCAGGTAATATGAATGATAACACAAAAACTTTTCTTTCACTCATGGTTAGTGTTTGGCTGAAGCCATTTATTATCAATCTGTCAACTGTCAGATCAACTGTGTTTACTCTTTTTAAATCATAATGGCAACAGAAACTACCCAAATGACCCTGATCAAAAGTTTACATACCCCAGTCCTTAATACCGTGTATTGCCCTCTTTAACATCAATGACAGCTTGAAGTCTTTTGTGGTATTTGTGGATGAGGCTCTTCATCTTCTCAGATGGTAAAGCTGCCCATTCCTGTGGGCAGTTCCTGTAAATTCTTGGGCTGTCTTGCATTAACTGCACGTTTTGAGATCTCCCCAGAGTGGCTCAATGATATATTGATATATTTACTCCCATGCGCAGCTTCCTGGCTGATGAATGCAAATGTTCCTCCAGTATTTTTTGATAACATACTACATTCATCTTGCCATCAGTTTTGACCAAAATACCTGTGCCTTTGTAGCTCACACATCCCCAAAACATCAGCGATCCGCCTCCATGTTTCACAGTTGGAATGGTGTACTTTTTATCATAGGCCTTGTTGAAGCGTTTATGGTTGTGGCCAAAGCTCAATTTTGGTCTGATCACTCCAAATGACTTTGTGCCAGAAGGTTTGAGGCTGGTCTCTGTGCTGTTTGGCGTATTGTCAGTGGGGTACTTTATGGCATTTGCATTGTAATTGCTTTCTTCTGGTGGCTCAACCATGCAGCCTATCTTTCTTCAAGTGCCTCCTCATTGTGCATCTAGAAACAGCCACACCACATGTTTTCAGAGAGTCTTGTATTTCACCTGAAGTTATTTGTGGGTTTTTCTCTGCATCCCAAACAATTTTCCTGGCAGTTGTGGCTGAAATTCCAGTTGGTCTACCTGACCGTGGTTTGGGTTCAACAGAACCCCTCATTTTCCACGTCTTGATTTAGAGTTTAAACACTGCTGATCGGCATTCTCAATTCCTTGGATTTCTTTTTATATCCCTTTCCTGTTTTATACCTACCAACTACCTTTTCCCGCTGATCCTTCTATTATTCTTTTGCTTGCCCCATGACTCAGAATCCAGAAACGTCAGTGCAGCACTGGATGAAAGATGCAAGGGTCTGTCAGGAGTCCAGAAACTCATTGACCTTTTATATACACACACACACTAATTACAAGCAAACAAACAGATCACAGGTGAGAATGGTTACCTTTTAATAGCCATTCAAACCCCTTTGTGTTAACTTGTGTGCATGTTATCAGGCCAAAATCACCAGGGTAAGTAAACTTTTGATCAGGGACATTTGGGTAGTTTCTGTTGTGATTATGATTTAAAAAGAGTAAACACAGTTGATTGATAATAAATGGCTTCAGCCAAACACTAACCATGAGTGAAACATGTTTTTGTGTTTATCATTCATATTCTATGAAAAATGGCCAAGAAATCATAAATTCTACCAGGGTAAGTAAACTTAGAGAGAGAGCAAAATGGTGTAATTTGACCCTTATGCTGATTAAAAGAACAAGGATTAGATTGTCATGTTTTTGTTCTTTCATATGTTGTTTCTGAAACAGCTGGGCAAGTCTGTCTTGTGCTGGGATTTTATTTATTTATTTTTTTTACATTTTCATTTTTTTTTTTTAAATACTGTAATTTTGTATGATGGTTATAGCATTAACAGGAGGCGCACTGCCATCTTTATAGTGCAGTGGCACCTGCAGATTGATGAAAAGGTTTATTTTATGAAAAATTTTGAAGATAATTTTTTTTTTCCTGTAATTTTTAGGAAAAGGAGCACATAGCAGTTCTACAATGGGAATGTAGAAGACAAAAATGAAGGGATCCCTCAGTACGTTGGGATCTATAAACTAAATGAGGACAGTGCAGAAGGGAAAGCCAAAGTGGACTAAATCAACTGTGGGCACTGTTCCTCTAAGGACTCTTCGGTTGGTTTCACTGAGTGGGCATTATATGATGTCTTTACCACAACACTCTCTACGTCTTTTTCTTTAGTAACTGTTTACCACAGTGTGATGGTAAGCGTATGAACTTATGAATTGGATCACAGGACTCTTCTTCATGTTCCAACATGTTTAGTTTTTAAACCAAATTTGTGCTAATGATGACAGCCACCCTGTGAGCCCAGTCGGCCTGTTTTTTTGTTTTTTTTTTAAACCGCCATGGTGCAATCATTGTGAGGCAAAGAATCGAGGTTTAAGAAAGTTGTATATAAAAGTTTTCTTATTTTATCTGCTCATTATTTTCACAAATCATACAACTGCAACTGACCAATAATTGTTCCCTCTGGGATTTTAGTACAAAAAAAGCTGCAATGTACATGTTGACCTTGGGGACAATGTGTGCTCTGCAGATAACCATGTGAGGATGTCATTTGTGTGTTTTTTTTTTTTTTTTTTTTTTTTTTTGTGACCTTTTTTACTCAATTTAGGTCCATAAAATATACCAATTTTTGATTGGACTGACCACATGATATTTGGGTAGACCAGGCTTGTCAAGGCATGAAGCAGTGGGCCAAATTGAGTGGAATAAATCCTTCAAATGGCTGCACTATGTCTCCCGAGGACCACACCAACATAACGTCAGTAATTAACGTTATTGCAAATTACACTTTTATGCCATAAAACATTTTAAACTGAAGTGTTCTGTTGCAAAATTATGAAATGGAGTATAACCATTCTCACGCTGATAACAGAGTCTAATTAAATTTTAGAACTCTTAGGCAGCTCATACGTGATTCAGTTTTGGTGGAAGGAAAGAAAATCCCTCGATTTTCACCCATCAACACAGTGAGGCCCCACACTTGAGCATTTTGTAGCTTGTAGATCGAAGCTCAAAAACGCTCAATGAGCAATAACCTACTGTTTTCAATAGCCCTTGTTGACATCTGAGCGTCCTGTCGCTTGTAGCAAAACGATTGTTGCTCAAAAAAAGTACACAAGCTACTTTCCAGGCAGGTTGGCGTTTTTGGCCCACTAGAATTCAATGGAGATGCCTGAAAAGTGCGATATGACCATTTATTGAGCGCTTTTTTCAAGCGGTTTGTTGTGCGTTTTCTGGTTAAACAGCAGCTCCCTGCCCCTTTTTCAGCAACACTCCACACCTTTTAGTTGAGAAACGCCTGGCAAAAGCTGGAAAAAACATGCAATTCTGCTTGAGGAAAAAACGCTTAAAATCGGGACACTTAGAGCCCTTTCACACTGGGGCGGGCGGCGGCGGTAAAGCGGCGCTATTGTAAGCGGCACTTTACCGTCCCGCTAGCGGCCGAGAAATGGTTAAAAACCACCGCAAAGCGCCTCTGCAGGGGCGATTTGCCTGCGGTATAATCGCGCCGTCCCATTGATTTCAATGGGCAGGAGCGGTATACACTCTGCTCCTTCACCGCTCCGAAGATGTTGCTAGCAGGACTTTTTTTTACAGTCCTGCCAGCGCATCGCTCCAGTGTGAAAGCCTTGGGGCTTCTAGGACAGCTGCTCAGGGAAACATCATGAAGATGGCATGAAGGGAGGATATTTACAAGGAGGAGCTGCCTGCAGGACACAGGATACACACCATTACATGTCGCTAATGTGTACTGCTCCAAAAAATTAAATAAAAGTAGGGAAAAAGCAACTGAGGGCTGCATGTGGCCTAGTTTGACATGCCTGGTTTAGGCTCTTTGATCGTACATCTTGTTCCTCCAGCATTTGCAACATTTTGAGATTAGGTAGATCCTTTAATAGATTGTGATTTTTCTCATTCATAAACTTTTTTTGGGCTATTGTCAAGTGCCCTAATATTTCAAGGTAAGCTAGTTTAAAGTAACTATGATGCTGAAGTGCAAGCAATTAGTATTCAAATGGATCCTAGGCCTTAGGCTGCAGAAAGAGCCTCAGGCTCCCTCAAAAGTTAAGGGTCCCCAGGTTACATTATGTGCAGGTATGCAGAGCATATTTACACATTTTGATAGTATTGCTTGCCAAAGCACCATCCTTCAGAGACTCAATGGGAGCCATCTCCCTCTTTGCCACCGTTGATTTTGTCTTCCAGGTTCAGCATCTTCGGTCATCTTGCTTGGTGGGCTTGTGCTGACATTTATTCCTACGCATCTGCGTGAAAGTTAATTTTCCCCAGCATCCACCACATGAGTGGCTGGTGTACATTCAATAGGTAAGCTGACAAGTAAGGTAGAAGCTTTTATGACAGATGAGACATACACAGTTTCTTCTGCTATAAAAGCTTACCCGTTAGCATTTTGTTAAACACTTTAGGTCTTTCTGTAAGATTCATGCCCCATCATTCACCTGTCAGAGCCTTGGTGGACAGTAGAAACTTTGGGCATTTGACAGTAAATGACTTGGGAGGGGCAGAAAGTAAAACTCTAGCTTATCTTTTTTCTTTAGTTTTTTTTTTTTTTGAGAGATAATGGGTTAGAACCTCTTTTTTTTTTTTTCCTTGCAATTTTCCCTGGGTTTTACAGTAGTTACTTGAGCAGAAGTAGAGGGAATACCTTCAAATGAAGAAACTTGTTTCAGAATTTCCCATCACTTTGAGAAGACTTCCACTCGTGACAGAGGTTCTAACCCTTTCCCAGTAATGCTTTAGTCCCAACCTGAATAGAATTTTAGGCCTATAAGGTCTAGAATCAAAGGGGCTCCATAAAGATTTATTTAAAGATCGACACAGATACTTTAGCTCTGATACCTTTAGGTGCTTTTAAGGCTAGATCAGGTTTACTGTAATGCATTGCATAGACACATGGCACGCACTAACTTAACAGCAGCAATGTGAAAGGTGAGAGCCTAAACGTACTGAGAATTATGGAATTTTCAGAATTAAATAAGTATTAAAGGAACACTGTTGCTGCATTAAAACAATTCAAAATGTTCCACCCTGTAAAAGGGGTTTTATACTTTCTTTTCCGGCAAATTTAGCGTGGGATCTTTGCTCTCTTGAAGAACTGTGGGAGCTGCTATCAGATCGGTCTTCTATCCATGTGTACTATTTAAACCTAGAAACAGAAAAGTGACTGCAAAAAAATGCCAAGTAGTCCGTCGAGTTTGCCCATTTTTCATTTTATTTCTTATACGTTTTGTAATTTTTTTTTTTCCCGTTAACTTTTGCCTGAGTATAGTATTTGTCCCAAGCATGTTTGAAGCCATTTACTGTTGATTGAGTCACTACCTCTGCTGGAAGTTTATTCCAAGCATCAACTACGCTTTCAGTAAAATAATACTTTCTAAGATTAGTTTTGAACTTTCCTCCAGTTAGTTTGAGGTCATGTGCTCTTAATTTTGGTTTCATATTGAAAAAACTGCCCTCCTGAACCTTATTTACCCCTTGATGCATTTAAAGGTTTCAATCATGTCTCCTCTTTCCTCCAGACTGTACATATTAAGTTCCTGATATCGCTCTTGATATGTTTTATTCCTCAGACTTTTCACCATTTTTATTACTCGTCTCTGGACTCGTTCTATTTAATCAATATCTTTTTTGAAAGTGAGGTCTCTAGAACTGGACACAGTATTCTAAATGAGGTCTCACTAAAGGTCTATATAGGGGAATTGGTATCTTCTTCTGCTGCTGGTAATTGCTCTAGTGATAACTAAATATTTATATAGGGGAATCAGGACCTCCTGCTGGTAATCCCTCTAGTGAAAACCAAAAATGTATATAGGGGAATTGGGACCTCCTTCCTCCTGCTGGGGATCCCTCTAGCGATGCATCCTTGAATTCTATTAACTCCTCACTGCCTGATCACACTGTTTGCTCATTTTGCAATCATCCGAAATAAGTACCCCCAAATATTTTTCCTCAGTAGTGCTGGCCAACACTGTACCCCTAATGTCCTCTCTCAAGGGATCCTTTTTCCCTAGGTGCATTATCTTACATTTAGAAACCTTGAACAGCAGTTTCCACTTTGGTCCCCCGGAAGAAACCACAGCACCAATTGCTGTGTATATGATCTGACAGCCCTGGAAGTGTTGGATAGCAATTACTCTTGAAAACAGCAAAGATTAAATATACCACCTTTGGAAAGCGAAAGTATAAAGCTGCTTCTACAGGGTATGTCTTTTTTACATGTTTTTCAACACAGCAACAGTGAGGCTTTAAAGGACATCTGTTATGAGAGAACCATTAATGCTGCCATTACTGACCTCTCCTGAAAATGCTAGTTGCCTGGGTGCTGTGCTAACTGTCTAGCTTCAATCCTTTTAAATAACTGAGCAGAATAAGTATGTACGTAAAGACTTCTGGTTTTCTTTATCTACATATTTGATCAGATTCAGTCACCTAAAAAGTATTGAAGTTGGAGACAGTGGAGATTTTTATGAAGACTGTAGCCTTGTATTTCTTACAACAGGTTTTCAAGGAGCTGACTGTATGGTGTAACATAAAAATATGGCAAGTGCTCTAAACTAAATGGTATGCATATTAATTGGGTTGCTTGTTGGATTTGCAACTCACTGTCGCCCTGCCTAAGGTGCCCGGTTGCTTCTTGCCGGGGTTCTCGGTCTATGCTTTGGCTGTGCAGTGGTAGTGCTCTGTGCAGCCTGTACAGTCGATGTGGTGCTTTCTTTTGATGTTTACTATAGACCACTAACCTCCTATTAGTTACTGCATTACTTTGTGGAAGCCCACTGCACGTGTGTGAGTTTCAAAGTGCTGGCAGAGAACAAGCTGCTGCATACTGCAGTGCTGAGGCTTGTATGCACTGTATGGTCCTGGACATGCCAGGCATTGTCTTCTATGGTTTGCTGTCTGTCCCTTAATGACGGGAACAGCATGGGTGGGGGGGAGGCACAGGGAACAAGATTAACTGCCTTTATATTTTAAGGCCCAGGAAACACTACTATTGTACTGCAATGTTCAGGTTCAATAAACAGGATAGGATATTGTGTGAAAAATATGCTTCACTGTAAAGCACAAGTAATGCTTCAGTGCCTTCTAACAGTGCAGAGTCTTACATGACTGCTAATTAGGGACATTAAAAGATCTCCACCAAAATGGTTTAAAGTAACACCTGCAAAGAGGTTACTTGGCTATGCTGCTCTGTTATTGCAATCTGTCAGTTTCAGACTGAGTATGGATTCCCTCTGACACTATTGGGCCTGTCTATTAAAAAAAAATGTCACGTAATATGTGCATTTCCTATTGTCAACTCCATCCAGTGGCAATAATGTGTCATTTTCCTGAAAAACTACATCATAGCCAATGGATGGGAAATACACATAATACAGGGATTTTTTTGAGATGGTGTGTAAATGCTTGAGGCATTTGCACAAAAATGTTTGAATAAATAGACCCCTTAAAGCAAAACTTAAGTCAAGTGCTTTTTTTTTTTATTTATTTATTTTTTTTAAATATGTCCTTTTGCTTTCTGGGCCAAAGGGACAGGAGGTGAGTGGAAATATACCTGAAGTAGAGGGAAATATAAACCTCTTAAAGTTGTTTCAGGAGTCAAGGAGGGGATATACCTTCTAATGGGAATCTTTTCCAGTTTCGGTGACAGCCATAGAATTCTTCTATGGACCTGTAATTGCAGCCGTCATAGCCTCCCCAGTGGAGATGGAGGCTGTAGAGGTTCTCGCTCTTCCCCACACTATCCAAAACTAAAGTATTGGCTGGAGTTTTACTTTATGCAGAGTGGTCAGAAAAAGTGCTCAGAACACTGAAATTGGTGGAACGTAGCAAGTAAGTAAAAGGTGGATGTTTCTACACCTGTAACTGTTATTTCCCTGTTAATGTGAGTCTTTTCCTCATTAAAACAGCTATATGTCTGAAGTGTAATATTAATAAATGAACTGTCATACAAATGTGTGTGTTTTTAGTGGGTTTGTTTGATTTAGTCATACTTTACAAATGATCTGGCAAGGCTATTAGTGTTTGGTCAGATAAGAGGAGTATGATAAATCCGGGCTGTCTGTATCTATTGCTTTTGCAACATATAGTAATGGACTTTAGAGAGGCAATATGATTGTACGCAGTGGGGTGTGCATCTTCACTGGTCTCACGATTCGATTCTATGATGCATCACAATTACTGCCCATGGTTTTTAGGCAAAATTTGAAGCAGTCAGAAGAACTCTTAGTGCAATATTCTATTTGGGGAGGGTAATTTTCATAACCATGCAAGGGCTACAAGTTATTCACTTTCAGTTCATTACAGAGAACAAAGGGGCATTTTTTACATCCTAGCGGAAAACTGAAAGGCTTCTTTGCCGTAAGAGCTGTGAAAATGTGGAATAGGCTGACTTTCTCACAAACTAGGTCTGGGCTGCTCAGTAGATTGTTTTAACAAAGACCTGTAATGCATTCCTGTCATATTTTGTGCATTTATAAGTGATTGAGGGATGGTGGTTGGGGATGGGATGAGGCAGAAGGATGATGGATGGGATCAGGTGCAGAGAGATGGTGGGATGGATGAGATCAGTGACAAGGGATGGAAGGGATCCAGTGGCAGAAGGATGGTGGGGATGGGATCAGTGGCAGAGGGATGGATAGGATGGAAGGAAGGGCTCAGTGGCAGAGGGATAGTGGGGTGGCAGGGATGGTGGGATTAGTGACACTGGCACTCACCTGCTCTGTCAGTCTGTTCCCCCTCGACCATGCTCAGTGTGTCTCTGCCTCTCTTCTCCCTTCTGGTGCCTCCAGCGATGCCTCTCTTGACGTTTGGTCCTCCTGCACTCTACTGGCAATCAGCTGATTTTCTGCTTTAGTGTCCATCTGTGGGCGGGGCAGGGGGCTTTATCTACCAGGCAGGGTCTGCCTCTGCGTTTATCCAGGAGAAGAAGAGCACTGCACGGAGTGCCGGATGTCATCCGAGATCGAGTCGACTGACTCTCAGCATCGCTGCAGAATCGCAAATGTCTGAATCGTGATGCTGCGATTTATATTCAACACCCCTAGTACACGGGTGCTCAATCTGTGGCCCTCCCAGCTGTTGTGAAACTACAAGCCTTAAGATGCCACTGCCTTTGGGGGTCATGCTTGTGCTTGTCATCCCTGTAGTGCCTCATTGGACTTGTAGTTCCTCAACAGCTGAAGGGCCATGGGCTGAGCACCCATGCGTGTAGCTGGTCTGTCCATCTACCACTTTTATCAGATAAACTAGAAGATTTGAGTCCTCTGATTCACTGGCACACTAAATACTGCCATAGAAGACATGGGCATTATTCAGTCATCTTCAGTCTCTGTGTTTTGCAGAGATGCACCTGTTAATGACTCAAAATTATACTTTCTTATTGGGTGGCACCCCAACGCACCTTGCTAGAGCATCACATTGCACAGTGAATTGGACTTGGGCGATCCTGCCATTTGGTGCATCCTGGTAGATTTTTCGAGAGCTTTGAGTTTCTTGGTGGATGCCTTGGAAGACTGCTTATGGCTGTTAAAGCCCACATCTTGATGGAGAGGGGTGTTCGACTCTGTTAACTCTAGCTTTAAGGCAAGAAAGTTGATCTCCAAAAAGGTTTACCATTGTACAAGGAAAGCCTGTTTCGCCTGCTGTAATGCTTGTTAGTTTCATCCTTGACATTATGTTGTGGAGTGCATTTTGGCTTTTCTCTAATCTGGCGTGGAGATCTCTCTGGCTTTAACCCCTTCATGCCGAAGGGTAAAACAAATCTTAATGCCTAAACACAATTTTGCAACTTTGACCATAGATATCATCACAACTACTTTGTGCATTCAGGTGCATTATACCTTGTAGTAATTGGTTATGGAGATGTCCTTTCTTTTTTTTTTTTTTTATATATATATATTAAAGGAAAACTGTCCCATAATAGTAAAACTTTTTTTTTAAATTTAGCTAGAGCTGCACGATCTATCATTAAAAAAAAATCACGCTCTGGATTTACCCCCCTCACAATCTTAATCGGGCATTTCCACGATTTTATGTAAACAGTGCAGAGCCGTTCTCTGCTCCAGAGCTGAAAGAAAAAGGCCAGCAAATGGTTATCAACATTGGTCAGTGCTGAGAGATAGAAAAGAGATGCGATGTAACATTTAGACCCCTTTCACACACACACACAAGTTTTTCAAGCGCTTTTGCATTGAAGCGCCTGAAAAGCTCACGAAAACTGCTTCCCATTAAAATCAATAGATACTTTTCACGCTGGGGCGGGGAGTTGAAAAAACTCCTGCAAGCAGCATCTTTGGAGCATGTTTGGAGGGCTAAAGCCTCAAAAGCGCCCCTCTCAATTGAAATGAATGGGAATCGCCTCAAAATGGTTCTTGCAGCATTTTTTGAGTCACGTGACTTTAAAAAGAAGCGCACCACTAACTCCTCAAAAGCGCTCGCCGTTTTGTAGGCAGTTTTTAAGCACCTCAGTGTGAAAGGGGTCTTAGTTCTTTTAAATCAAAGGGATGAACTTCGAGCTGTAAATGAGGTCAGTTATACAGCGGCAGGTCAGCTCGTTCCCACAAATCACCATACCTGTACGTCTGCACCTTTAAGAGCCATAGCTGGCGCTCGCTGTGTGTGACCGACAGCAGCGATGTCTGCCAGCCACCCGCGATCCCGGGCATGGGAGCCAGAACGGTGATCTGTGTATGTAACACACAAAACCCCGTTCTGACAGGGGAGGAGAGACAGATCTGCTGTTCCTAGTAATTAGGAACAGTGATTTGTCTCCTCCATTCAGTTCCATCCCCCCACAGTTAGAAACACACATGAGGGAACACAGTTAACACCTTAAACTGCCCCCTAGTGTTAACCCCTTCCCTGCCAGTGACATTTACACAGTAATCAGTGAAATTTTATAGCACTGATCGCTGTATAAATGTCGGTCCCAAAAACGTGTCCGATCTGTCTGCCACAATGTCGCAGTCCTGCTAAAAATTGTGTATCGCGCCGTTACTAGTAAAAAAAAATAAAAATGCCATATATCTATCCCTTATTTTGTAGACGCTATAACTTTTGCGCAAACCAATCAATATACACTTTACCAAAAATATGTAGAAGCATACATATTGGCCTAAACCGATGAAAAATTTGTTTTTTAAATAAAGTTTTGGGATATTTATTATAGCAATAAGTAAAAATAATGTATATTTTCAAAATTGCCCCTTTTTTTTGTTTGTAGCACAAAAAATAAAAACCACAGGGTGATCAAATGCTACCAAAAGAAAGCTCTATTTTGTGAAAAAAAGGGCATCAATTTTGTTTGGGTACAGCGGCACATGACTGCGCAATTGTCAGTTAAAGCTACGCAGTGCCATATCGGAAAAAAGGCCTGGTCATTAAGGGGGAAAATTCATCCGGTCTTTAAGTGGTTAAAGACTAAGCCTTTTTTCTGACACTTGTTGCTTACAAGTTAAAATCCGTATTTTCTGCTAGAAAATTACTTGGAACCCCTAAACATTATACTGTATATTTTTTTTTTTTAGCAGGAACTCTTGAGAATAAAATGGTGGTCGTTGCAATATTTTATGTCAACACGTTATTTGCGCAGAGGTCTTTCAAACGCAATTTCTTGGAAAAAAAATGCACTTCAATGAATTAAAAAAATAAACAGTAAAGTTAGCCCAATTTTTTTTGTATAGTGTGAAAGATGAATGGCGCCCAAATCGTGATCTTTATTCTAAGCAAAAAAAGCTGTGACTCTCGTTTTATCCAGAACCGTGCAGCTCTAAATGTAACTGTATATTCATACAGCCATAACCTACCACCAAAGATCAACCCAAAATAAATTTTCCTGCTCCTGACAATTGCAGCGATACTGTTTGTACCTGTTGTTGTTTGTACCTGTGGTGCAGCCTGGAACCAATTTTCTTTTTTTTTTTTTTGTCCTACCGAGAACACAGACACTGATGCTAATTAAAAAAAAAAAAAAAAAAAATCAAAATATACTGACCCTGGCCTTGACCCAAACGCTAACCTAGATCTAGCTATTTTTTATTTTATGTTTGTATTTTCCCTCCCTGCAAGGAAAGACAAAGGTACATTGTTTTTCTCCTCTCCATTCACAGAGAGAAACACAGGGGTGGGCTTCACAGTGCCTTATTACTGTGGTAGCCAATCAGAAGCTACTACAGCGATCAGATGACCCAGAATCGGGAGTTCTGGGTCCAGGTCGTTAGTGAGATCCGGACCCCAGTCTGTGCTGGGAGCATGCTGTTCTGGCACACTCCCAGCACAAAGGGAGATACGCATATATAGGGAAAAAAGCCCAGAGCGGTAGGGCCGCATATATGTGTTACGTCGGTGGAAAGGGGTTGAGACATCAGCCTTGTTTCAGAGATCTATTGCGTCTCATTCCTTGGTAAAAAAAACTTTGTAAAGGGTGTAGCACACATTGTACCTCTACCCATTCACCAAAAAATACAAACCAGAATAGACAGTTTTTGACAAATCCTTTATTAAAATTTTTTATAAAGTGTGCGGCGATGTACATCCATCGTCGATCACGGTGCCCGATGGACCAAAAAAGTAGCAAAAAAACCAAAACGCTCCGCCTCGATGGGAGGGCTTTCGACGACTGTTGTCTCTAAGCTTTGACAGGTGTTATATTGGCAAGTGCGGGGCCACCGAGTGACTGAATCGGTTGACCCTGCCCTTTCTGACATTACATGACGTCAGAGGGGGCAGGGCCACCGAGTGATGTACCTGGGTGGCCCCGCCCTTGCCTATAAAAGAGCGCATATGGCGGGGGCCCTTCCATCGAGGTGGAGCGGTTTCATTCTTTCTGTTCTATTTTTCGTGTCCGTCGGGCACCATGATCGACGATGGATGTACATTGCAGGACACTTTTTTTTTTTTTTTATAAAGGCTTGTGGTTTGTATTTTTTGACATTTTTTTTGGTGAATGGGTAGGGGTACAATTTACCCAATACCCATTCACATGGGGCGGCTGATCTGGGGGCTCCCCAAAGTACCCTCCCCATGTTGAGGGCATGTGGCCTTGTATGGTTCAGGAGGGGGGTGCGCTATCCTGGCCTCCAGGCTCGGATAAAGGTCTGGTATGGATTTTGGGGGGGGGACCCCCATGCCATTTTTTCCAATCTTTTGTCCAAATAGCCAATGCCACATCAGCATTAACATGGTTGTTTCCATAATATTAATGGCTCATTTGCAAAACATTATTGTATAGAATTAAAAACATCAAACGCTAGTACATGTATTATCTATGTAGGATTGTCCTCAGCCCAACAGGCTAGTGGTCAGCGCTTCTACCTTGAAAGACTCGGGCCTTGAAGGACTCATGGGTTCAAATCCCACAGGGGGTATCACCTAAAATATAAATATATACACACACATATACAGTGGGGCCCTTGAAGGACTCATGGGTTCAAATCCCACAGAGGGTATCGCCTACCATATATATACATACACACCTGTACGTATGTATATATATATATATATATATACACAGTGGGGCAAAAAAGTATTTAGTCAGCCACCAATTGTGCAAGTTCTCCGACTTAAAAAGATGAGAGGCCTGTAATTGTCATCATAGGTATACCTCAACTATGAGAGACAAAATGTGGAAACAAATCCAGACAATCACATTGTCTGATTTTTGAAAAAATTTAATTGCAAATTATGGTGTAAAATATGTATTTGGTCACCTACAAACAAGCAAGATTTCTGGCTCTCACAGACCTGTATGATCTTCTTTAAGAGGCTCCTTTGTCCTCTACTCATTACCTGTATTAATGGCACCTGTTTGAACTTATCAGTATAAAAGACACCCGTCCACAACCTCAAACAGTCACACTCCAAACTCCACTATGGTGAAGACCAAAGAGCTGTTGAAGGACACCAGAAACAAAATTGTAGACCTGCACCAGGCTGGGAAGACTGAATCTGCAATAGTCAAGCAGCTTGGTGTGAAGACATCAACTGTGGGATCAATAATTAGAAAATGGAAGACATACAAGACCACTGATAATCTCCCTAGATCTGGGGCTCCACACAAGATCTCACCCCGTGGGGTCAAAATGATCACAAGAATGGTGAGCAAAAATCCCAGAACCACACAGGGGGACCTAGTGAATGACCTGCAGAGAGCTAGGACCAACGTAACAAAGGCTACCATTAGTAACACACTACGCCGCCAGGGACTCAGATCCCGCAGTGCCAGACGTGTCCCCCTGCTTAAGCCAGTACATGTCCGGACCCGTCTGAGGTTTGCTAGAGAGCATTTGGATGATCCAGAAGAGGATTGGGATGAATGGGGCCATGTATCTTGAGATTTTGCAAACCTCCCATCAGCAAGGGCATTGAAGATGAAACGTGGTTGGGTCTTTCAGCATGACAATGATCCCAAACACCGCCTGGGCAACGAAGGAGTGGCTTTGTAAGAAGCATTTCAAGGTCCTGTAGAGGCCTAGCCAGTCTCCAGATCTCAACCCCATAGAAAACCTTTGGAGGAAGTCCGTGTTGCCCAGCGACAGCCCCAAAACATCACTGCTCTAGAGAAGATCTGCATGGAGGAGTGGACCAACATACCAGCAACAGTGTGCGACAACCTTGTGACGACTTACAGAAAACGTTTGACCTCTGTCACTGCCAACAAAGGATATATAACAAAATATTGTGATGAACTTTTGATATTGACCAAATACTTATTTTCCACCATAATTTGCAAATAAATTCTTTCAAAAATCAGACTATGTGATTGTCTGGATTTGTTTCCACATTTTGTGTCTCATAGTTGAGGTATACCTATGATAATTACAGGCCTCTCATCATTTAAGTGGGAGAACTTGCACAATTGGTGGCTGACTAAATACTTTTTTGCCCCACTGTGTATATATATATATATATATATATATATATATATATATATATATATATATATATATATATATATATATATATAATATATTTTTACATATGCTGAAAATAGGCGAAAGCCAATTAGCTAATGCACTTTAGTTTGGTTGATTCTATTTTATTAACGCTTCAAATTTATGCAATGGTATGTAAGTATTCAATAATAATATGGTGTGGAATTCCAAATATCACACACCAGTTAACGGGCAGTTTACATTTTTTGTTTTGTTGTTATTTTAATTTGCTTGTGCACTGGAAAAATAAACACAGCTGCCTTAGGTGGGTGGTAGATTGGCTGGGATTGGAACTCATAACCTGCTTTGGAGACATCTGAGCAGACCACCAAGCCATAGTGCTAAGTATGCTGAGACCTGCATAATAGTGTAGTATGATTAAATTATTACTGCTTGAGGGGCGTGACTACCATCGACATGGCCGGATGTGTCTGAGGAGAGCTCTGCCAGCCACCCATAGAATCTGCATCAATCCTGCATATTACTAGCCGCTCTCACTCAGGGTTGCCAACCTCCTGCTGCATTTTTTAATGACAAAACATGAAAAATTTACTGGCGGAGCACATGCTTTACTGGCAACCTGAGAAATTACAGAACTCAAATTGAAAACTATCGCAGTGAATATTTAAACAATATAAACGCTGACAATACCTAATAACAAAGTAATTTGCTTGATTTAAACTTACAAAGTCAAAACAGCTTTACATTATCAGCCCCTGATAATTACTGGCAGTTGTAAAACAATCACTGATTTTTACAAACTGTCAGTAAATTTACTGGCGGTTGGCAAACCCTGCTCTCATTCCACAAATTGCTTTGTACCACAGGCTTATATTATGAGCAAGGCTATCCCCTCTACACCAGCAGATCGTCTTAAAGAATTTGCCCGCATGGAGAGACAGGATGGCATCAGTGGCCCCCCTCACACGCGGAGCACCGTGGTGGCTACCAGAGCTACCCTGAAAGACGGTACATCGGCAGCAGAGGAAATGGGTAAGCTGACCCTGGCTCAAGTACATGCCCAGCTTCTTGAGGTGATCACACTCCCTGACAGGCAGGATGGAGGAGATCAAAGTAGACATAGGCCTCATGAGACATGACTTGCAGCATGTTAGGGAAAGGGTGGCAGAAACTGAGGAGAATTTCCACCTTGGAAGATGATTTCTCCCCTTTCCCTGGTTGGGTGACAGCTACTGAGAAACCAATCTCTGGTCCCAAAAAGCTGATGACCTTGAAAATCGCCATAGACGCAAAACCTCAGAATAGTGGGGCTCCCTGAAAAGGCTTAGGGCCAGAATCAAGAGGACTTTGTGGAAACGTGGCTCAAAACTACCTTTCCTGATGCCAAGTTTTCTGCTACCTTTGCTGTTGAGAGGGCTCACAGAGTCCCAGCAAAACCCCCTATCCCTGCAACTCCCAGGGCACTGCTAGCCAGAATGCTCAACTGTAAAGATTGTGACCTGGTGCTTCGTACGGCCTGACAAAGGTCTAATCAACTTTGAAAATGTGCAGATCTCTATCTTTCCGTATTTCTCGATCGAATTGCAGAAGCAAAGAGCCAAATTCACAGAGGTTAAACGGAAGATGGGATCATCTACTCTATGACTTTCCCTGCTCGGTTGCGAGTGATTGATGGTAGTCATGTGCTCTTATTCACTACCCCTGATGCAGCTCTAGTGGTTGACTGTCTCCGTCCTGATTATTCTGGAATAGTATTGCTGTTGGGGAGATTCCTTTACCTTGCTTGCCCTAGATCTACATTTTTTCCTGCAACAAGTGCTTGATAGTAATCCTATTACATGAAAGCTCCCTTTTTGTTTGTTTCTTTTGTTTTCAAGTAATTGCCTTTGCTGCACTGGCAGTGAATGTCTGCAATTTTTTTCTATTTCCTCTGTTTAGAGCAAACATA
Organism: Aquarana catesbeiana; assembly: GCF_042186555.1. NCBI lineage: Eukaryota > Metazoa > Chordata > Amphibia > Anura > Ranidae > Aquarana > Aquarana catesbeiana. The sequence goes on along the minus strand of NC_133324.1, from coordinate 121,772,878 downwards.
ATACTGAACTACGCAGACTACCATTTCAATTTAACACTGGGTTCTTATTTTTTTCACCACAGGTTTTTTTTTTTTCTGCATTGCCCTTTTTTCAGTAGATTTTCAGAGTTAGACTTATTCTAGTCATACCTGGTGTGTTGCTGCCCTCTTCTGGACGAACCTGGAATTCCTTATCCAAATGGCTTCTGTTGTCTACTAACCATTGGGGGGGAAGGCTCCGAACTCTGGTAGTAATATATACACTGCAATACCGGTATTATGTGCATTTGACACTGTTCAGTCTGACGCTGTTTATTTAATCTAAAAATAGCAATGTAGAATGTACCCCCTCCCCCTTTTTTTTGTGAGAGCTTAAGGGGATGGCTACTACCATGAATTACCTGTTGCAATGTGCAGGTAATGCCCCATTGATACTTATCTACATAATCAGTCAACAGTTACTAGCTACACCAATTATTTATGGGTTGACTTTGGGTTGCAATTGTTACGCCACTTGCCGTTTTGTTTATTGGTACATATATAGTTTTACCTCCATGCATTTTATCTCATTACATGCTATCTCATTGTTATTTCCTGATATGCTGAACATCATTTTTTCGACTGATGGCTAATCTCAGTACCTTTTTGTCATGGAATGTGAGGGGTCTGGGTACCCCCCACAAGTGTTCCCAAGTGTTTACCACGATAGTTAAATCCAATGCTCCCCTGATATGACTTCAGGAGACTCATTTGACGCCTAAACACATTGATCACCTCAAGAATCCTTGGCTGCAGTGGATGGGCCATTCCTGTCATTCTTCTTATTCTAGGGAGGTATCAGTATTGGTGCACTGCTCGGTCTCATGGGAGTATGTGAAGGTTCAGGCAGACCCCCATGAGAGGTATGTTTTTATCTGGGCACAGCTACATGCACTCCCATTTGTGATTATGGGTATTTACAACCCCCCTCCTGCTAACCTACAGGTGGTTAAAGAGGCGATGGTTTTTGCTGCAATGTATCCAGAATCCTATGTTTAGGTTATTTCAACCTGCTCTTGGACCCGGTCATGGATAGATATGGTGACCCTCCGGCCACGCAGTCCCAGACATTGACTGCTTTCGGTTCCTTGGTCTCTGAGTTCAGTTGGAGTGACTTATGGTGGGTTTCCAATACAAGGGCATATTCATGGTCCATCCCCAGCAGCGGCCTTCTCTCAAGAATTTATTTGGCATTAGGTAATAAGTTTCTCACCAAATTGTCCTCTATAGGCATATCTGCCTAGGGGCGTGTCAGACCATTCACCTTTGTCACTGTCGATTAATACTGGGGCTACTGGAATCCGCAGACCCTGGCGGGTTCAGCCCTTTTGGCTGTAACTGATTCAATGACAGGATACCGGATCAACTAGCAGCTTTCCTGGAAGCCCACGGCTCTAAAAGTGGTTTAATGTTTTGGGACGCCTTGGTGGCTTATTTGAGAGGGGCTCTTAATTCCACTATATCCTTTATTGAACGTTCTTCCCAACAAGACGAGGAAGATCTAGCAAAAAAGTACCAAACGGCTCAAGTGACTTATTTGACAGCCCCAACTAACTAACCGTATCCACTGGGCGTTTGTCTTGTTTATATTCAGACCATGTGTCTGCCGCTGCAAAAAGGAAATCATTCTATACCCAGCAGAAATATTTTGAATGTGGGAACAAGTCAAGTCAGTTACTAGCCCATGTGGCTTGACAGCAGTCTGGTAGCTCTGTAGTGAATAAAATAACATGTCCTGACGGTACGGAGGCCCGTTTGGCTGGAGATATACTTGCTTTCACGACTTCTATACAAGTATGTATGACTCTACCCTTACATTTACCAGTCAAGACATTGAGGCATACCTTTCCGATTTGATATTCCCTACATTAACTCAGGAACAGAAATCACGGATGATGAGGTCAGGGAGGCAGTAGCATCTATGGCTAAGGGAAACGCCCGATGGTCTACCCTTGGAAATATATTGCAGATATCTGGACACTCTTGCCCCGGTTTTGGCACAGGTCTATTCTACAGCGTTTCGAGAGGGGAGACTGCCACCATCTATGTACTCTGCCACGGTGGTCCTTATTCCTAAACCTGAGAAGGACCCAGCTGATTGTGCGTCGTATCGGCCAATTTCTTTATTTTTTTCCACAAATTTTTTTATTCAAAATAGAAGCATGTAGACAAATCACAACATATGTCACAATATAACATTAAACAAGCAGGGTTTGAGAGGGCATAATATAGGACACATTTTGCATATACAGCAGGAATAAAATAGCCGGGAGTAAACCAGGATAACCAATTATAGCAAAGGTGGGGTGGAGGATCACTTTTTCATTGCCCCCCCCCACCCCCCCACCCGTTAAACATTTTACCAAGGAAGGAAGTAGTTGAAGGGTTTGATCCAGGTCAAAACAACAGAGATGTATCCTAAAGAGTAGGTATGTGGGAAGTCAGAGCGTTGTGATTAACAGGGACAGCCAACTTGTAGGCGGCCGAACAGAAAGAGAGAAAAGAAAGAAAAAAGGGGGGGGGGGAGTAAACAGAAGGGGTAGGGATAAAAAAAAGGGCGGAAGAGGGAAAGCAAGCCAGGAGCGGAGGGAGAGGGAGGAACGAATAGGGAAGGAAAAGAGAAGGGGAAGGAAGGGGCCAGGTAAGAGGGGTCGGGAAAGGAAAAGGACGAATGGGTGCCACAGTTGACACCCATCAGTGGGCCCACTCTCCGCCATCCGAGGTGAGTCCGTGAGAAGAGCTGATAGCCAACTGTCCTCTTTAAGAGATGTATTGCCGATAGCGTTTGGTGGTTGTGAAGTGGGTCCAACAAGCCCATGTAGATGAGCCATTTTCTTTATTGAATAATGACTATAAAATACTAACAAAGATTCTGGCCATTAGCAGCGCTAGTGCAAAAATAGCAAATATTTAAAAATATCAGTGAGTTTGCTTAAGAGTCCACTTAAACAAAATATCAAATAGTGATCCACTCAGTGAAAGTCCATTAAGAAAAGGCAGGGCTGTGGCAGAAGTGGTGTGGTGAAGGATACCTGGGATCGTTGCTAATAGTTTCTTCCACGATCGTCTAGCTTTTACTCACCTGCCTTTTCTTTTTGCACTAGCGATGCTAATGTTTTAGGCTGGATTCACACCTATGCATTTTTAGTGCTTTTTGCAGATTTGCACTACAGTCCATTAAGCATGGTTTCCTATGGAACACGTTCTGTAGTGCAAATCTGCAAAATGCAAAAAGCACTAAAAATGCATAGGTGTGAATCCAGCCTTAGAGGTTTTTCTTTGACATATATTTGATTCATTTTGTTTTAGTATAGCAGCTGCTGAGTATTATCTTAACTAATATTCTTCCTGTGTGCGCTGAGGGAGGGATATTGAACATAGCTTTACTATCTCTCATTTTTTGATATTAAAGATTCTGGCCAAACTTCTCAATGCAGTCATTCCTAGCATAATTCATCCAGACCAAACTGGCTTTATGCCAGGAAAGTCTACCTCCATTAACATACGTAGGACGCAACTAATAGCTCAACTTAGAAAATTTCTGCCTGAGTCTTGTGCGCTGGCTTTGCTAGACACCGCAAAAGCCTTTGACTCAATAGAATGGCCCTTTCTTATGGCTTGGGCTGTGCTCATTTGGCTTTGGCACTAAATTCCAACAATGGGTCACTATACTATATAGGGATCCCGCATCTAACCTTTTAGTCAATGGTCTCCTATCCCCATCTATATAGCTTCGAAGAGGTACCAGGCAGGGGTGCCCTTTGTCTCTGCTGTTTGCGGTCGCTATCAAGACACTGGCACTGAGATTTCAGCAGTCTTCTCTCTTTAAAGGCATCACTATGGGTGAGAGAGTAGACACTATAGGACTATACACAGATGACATTATTTTATATATGCAGAATACCTCTGCCTCATTAGGAATAGCAATGCAAATCATTGACAAATTTGGCACGTATTCGGGCCTTAAAATTAACTGGCAGAAGTCAGCCCTGATGCCCTTTTCCTCGCAGGCCCTTCCATGCCCTTTTAAGGTAGTGACCTAGTTTAAATATTTGGGAATCATTATTACCCTGTCTCCTTCAGAGGCTTCCCAAGCGAATCTGGACCCTCTGGTTACCATGATTTAAAGCTAAACTTACTGTCTGGGCCAAACCTCCCCTGTCTGTGGCAGGCAGGATTAATCTCATTAAGATGATCCTTCTGCCCAAGTGTCTGTATGTGACTTCTTACATGCCTACCTCAGTACCTAAATCATTTTTTAAAACCCTGGACACGCTACTTAGCACCTTTTAACCACTTCCATACAGGGCATTTTCACCCCCTTCCTGCCCAAGCCAATTTTCAGCTTTCAGCGCTGTTTTTATCATTTTTTTCCCCACTAATAGAGCTTTCTTTTGGTGGTATTTGATCACCCCTGCGGTTTTTATTTCTTGTGCTATAAACAAAACAAGAGTGACAAGTTTGAAAAAAACACTATTTTTTTTCTTTTTGCTATAATAAATATCCAAATTTAAAAAAAAAAAAAAAACAAATTTTTTCCTCAGTTTAGGCCGATACGTATTCTACATATTTTTGGTAAAAAAATATCGCAATAAGCGTATATTTATTGGTTTGCGCAAAAGTTATAGCGTCTACAAAAAAGGGGATAGATTTATAGCATTTTTGTTTTTATTTTTTACTAGTAATGGCAGCGATCTGCGATTTTTATTGTGACTGCGATATTGTGGCGGACGCATCGGACACTTTTGACACATTTGTGCGACCATTCACATTTATACAGCGATCCGTGCTATAAAAATGCATTGATTACTGTATAAATGTGACTGGCAATGAAGGGGTTAACCAGAAGGGGGCGCTGTAGGGGTTAATTATGTTCCTAAGGAGTGATTCTAACTGTGGGGGCAGGGGACTCACAAGGGGAGAAGACTGATCGGTTTTCTTCTGTACAAGGTTCGCACCATCGGTCTCCTCTCCTCTGACAGGACGTGGATCTGTGTGTTTACACACACAGATCCACGGTCCTGCTCAGTTACCGGGCAATCGCGGGTGCCCAGCGGACATCGCGGTCACCGGGACCTGAGTGATGCGGTGGGCGCGCGCCCCCTGGGGGGCCTGGAAGGCCGTCACGTCATATGACAGCGGACCAGGATAACAGCTGCACCCTCCTGCCGTCATATGACGGTGGGCGGGCAGGAAGTGGTTAATTGGGCCACCCATAGGTGGAAACTTAAATTCTCCACTCTGCAGCGCCCTAAGGCTGATGCTGGCATGACATTGCCTAGATTATACTATTATTATTTGGCTGGGCAGCTATGCCATCTGACAGACTGGTTGGGGCTGGCTACGCCGGCGGTGGTTAAGTCATATCTCGCCTATGTCCTTAACATCAAACAACTCTTGATAGCACTAGAGGCACCTATGGCTGCATTGGGGGGAAGACATATATCAATATTGACATTGGCCCATATGGTGTGGAAGGAGACTAAGAAAATTACAAATTTTGAGGGTACTAACGAGGCGCTACCACTCTGGCACAATCCAATGTTCCCCTATTTAAAGCAATTTGTGGATTCTGGGAGCTTAGGGGAATGGTTTCTCTGGACAACATCTATGATGGAAATGTATTGGCTTCTTTTGAGGGATTGCAAAGGAAATATGAATTGCACCTTTTTATAGGTATTTACAACTTCAACATGTGCTACATACTCAATTTTGTATTCGTATCACTGACTTCTCTGAATATCCACTGATAGCAGTGCTTTGGTTTCAGGGCCCTAGGGGACTTATCTCAACTCTGTATCTACATTTGCTCTCGAACACGACTAGTGGGGCTCCACTGGAGGTGTGCATCAAGTGGCAACAACTTGTCCCTGATTTGTCTGATGAGGATTGGGAGGAGTCATGCTCCACCCATCTATCTGTATCTCCTGCAGTCAACAATAATTTAATCCACCTTTTATATGCTACATCAAACATACCTGACCCCGGTCAGACTGCACGCAATGCACGGTATACCTAGGTCCACACATGGATTTTGCGCATGTTATGTGGCTCTGTCCGGTTATAGTGAGATACTGGCAACAGGTGACGGAGATATTGTCTGCGGTCTTATCCAGTCCTGTTCCATGTACCCCACTGGTGTGTCTGCGGGGGGTCCTCGACGAGGAGCAATGGACAAGACATATTAAGACCATGCAACTGGAGACATTATTTCCTGGTGCCTACCCATGGCAGCATACCAATGGTTGGTTGCTCCGCCCCCGACCAACCCACAGGACCACTTTAACTCTATAAATAAGAGTTGTTCCTCCCCACCATCATTCTTTTCTCTGTCCTCTTTCCTACAGGATCAAGCGCTCAGCCCTACCTCACCGCTTTATGGTGTGACCATTGCAGGTTCATGCTCTCCTGCAGTATGGAGTCCCATTGCTTGGGCTGCTAAAAGCGCCAGATAAGTATGGGAGCCCATTTTTCTGTGGATCTTTTTGGGGCTTGGTGGGTTAACAGGAGCCAGTTTTTCTCTCCTATATAGTCCCTTATTCAGCATGCTAAAACCCTGAATGCTTGTGCTTTTTTACAAAAACGTTATGAGGTTTTTGCCTACCTCCACAGCATGCCTCATGTGCCTGTGTATCTCTCCTCTGAGTGTGCAGCGCTTCGCGCGCGCTGTTTGGCTCTGCTTTCCTGGCGGGGGGTGGGGCCTCGGCGTGATGTCACGGTGCATGCTCAGTAGCACTGTGAAGCCGACGGCGGGCATCTTGGGACTCCCAGACCGCTCTCTAGTATATAAGAGAGCTTACTGTCAGTAGAGGAGCAGCTGCCTTAGAGGAAGCATCTATGAGGTGTCCTCTCCAGCTCCTTTATCCTTTTTGACTCTGTGCTATGGAGCCCAGCCAAGGTACCAGGGAGGAATGGGAATATATATATATATATATATATATATATATATATATATAAAATTTTCTTGTTCTTCCCTCCTCTGCAAAATTATTTTTTGTTTTTAACTACTTTTATATTAAATTTTAATTGTTCCTTTTCAGCTGTCCCTAGTACTATAATGCCGCATCAAAAAAATCCTCAACATACCACTAGGTAAGGGCTGCAACTTTCAGGTAAATTTTTTTATCAAGAGAAAAGAGCACCCCGGGCTGATTGAAGATCAAAGGACCATAGGAGCTCGGGTCATTCTCATTCGTCCTCGGCCCATACTTCCTGTAGTGGGAACAGATCGTCCCGACATACCTCTAGTAAACAGGACTCCCAGCACAGACCTGTGTATCCAGAAGAGAAAGCATGCTGGGTGTGTGGCAAACAAGCCCTCCCTGATAAATTGGTATGTGGTCAATGCCTCCTGGAAGCTACAGGAGACAAAGAGAGAGAGAAACTCGAGTCAATGGAATCAATCAAAAGAATGATCAAAGACACTATCCGGGAGTTAGCCTTATCCCAAGATCAAGCAACCCCACCCGCAGATGAAGCGGCAGTGATTACACCCAATCCATAGCCAGACACAGGTTATTTCTGAAAGCGATTCGGATGTGGGAGAAGAGAATGCTTCAGCCTTTGATTTTGCTCTAGTGGAACCCTTTATCAATGCGGTAAAGGACGCAATCCAATGGGAGGAAGATCCAGAGCCTCCATCTAAAGCAAAGAAATATTTTCCACACCTGAAGAAAAAATTATCAACCTTCCCCTTAATGGAAGAAATAAAGGAAGTTGTGACAGATGAATGGCAGAAGGTGGATAAAAGACCCTTAGCTTACAATCGTTTTCTCAAATTATACCCACTTGCTGAAGCAGATGCCCAGCTTTTTGATTCGCTTCCAACGGTAGATGCTTCAATTATGAGATTAGCCAGGAATACAACTCTGCCTCTAGAGGATGCGGTCTCTTTCAGGGATGTACTTGATCGAAGGATCGATTCAGATCTAAAAAAATCTTATCAAGCTGCAGGAGGGGCATGTAAGCCAGCAGTAGCCCTGACTTCAATCTCTCCGGCTACTAGAGTATGGTCAGACAATATTGAGACAGCCCTCAGACAGGGGGTGGGGTCTAACGAGATCATCAAAGCACTAGATGAGCTGAAGTTGGCCTCCGATTTCATGGCGGAGGTCGCCATTGATGTCCTCAAGTGTTCCTCCAGAGCTATGCTGTATTCCATCACTGCCAGTAGGGTATTGTGGCTAAAACCATGGTCAGCCGACCCAACCTCAAAACAATCGTGGTGTTGCATACCATACAATGGGAAAGCTCTGTTCGGTGACAAAATGGATGCAGCGATTACCAGAGTCACAGGAGGGAAAAGTGGTCTAATTCCCCAGGACAGAAGCAGGAGGAAAAGATTTGTGTCACGTCCAGCTGGTCAGCAGAGAGCAAGAGACTCCAGAACGTACCGCCCGGGCAGGGAGTACAGAAGAGGCTGGAAGGGCTCGCAGGCAACTTTCTTGAAGGTGGGGAAGCCGAAAACCTCAACATCCACGGTGGAGGGCCAGAAGTCTTTTTGACTCCCCATCCACCCAAACCGCTCCAGTAGGAGCTCGACTCAGGGCGTTCGCCCAGGTTTGGGTGGAGAATTGTACAGATCAATGGGCAGTCTCCACTGTCATTCAGGGGCATTTCTGGACATTCAGAAAACGGCCCCCACCCTTTTCATTCCAGCCAACGAAGATACCAACCTCCAAAGAGAAGAAAGAGGTCCTTCTTCAGTATGTACAAATTCTTATCTGGCAGCAAGCAGTAGTTCCAGTTCCGGACTTGGAAAAACACTCAGGGTTCTATTCCCCAGTCTTTTTGGTCCCCAAAAAATCGGGCGGCTGGAGGCCCGTTTTGGACCTGAAGAGGTTAAACAGATACATCCGTACAGAGCATTTCAAAATGGAATCCTTAAATACAGTGATCCTATCAGTACAGCCAGGGGATTGGATGGTCTCTATAGACCTTCAAGACGCATATCTCCATATACCTATCCTGCAGCAGTTTCAACCTTTCCTACGTTTCAAAGTAGGCGATTTACACCTACAGTTTCAATGCCTGCCGTTCGGGATCTCAACAGCTTCCAGAACCTTTACCAAGGTGCTAGTGGCAATCCTGGCTCCTCTTCGAGAAAAAGGGATTCGAGTGCTTCACTAATTGGACGACATCCTCATTCTGTCCCAGCACAAAAGGAGCCTAGAAATGCATGTACGGCTGGTCCTAGACACCCTGAGCAAGTTCGGGTGGTTAATCAATTACTCGAAAAGCCAGCTCACACCTACACAAAAGATGACATATCTAGGAGCACTTTTCAACACTCCAGAGAGGGCAGTTTCACGTCCCCTAGAAAAGATTCCTGTCCTGATAAGGAAGCTAAAGAGAGTATTGGCAAGCCATTCCATGTTGGCATCAGACTGTCTGAGTCTCCTGGGCTCCCTTTCCTCTTGTATACCCATGGTGAAGTGGGCCAGGTGGCATCTGCGGGGATTCCAACTGGGCTTTCTGGCACAGTGGAGGAAGAATCGCCTGGATCAGAGGATATTAGTCACATCTGTAATGAAGTCCAGTCTCTGGTGGTGGACGAGACCATCCAACCTGCAGATTCACTGTTCCCTAGGGCCCATTTCATGGACCATTCTTATGTCAGACGCAAGTCAGTTGGGCTGCGGTGCGCACTTCCAAGGTCAACTAGCAGTTCAGTTCGGAGGCGGTAGTATCGAACATGCTGGAACTAAGGGTGGCATGGATGGCAATCTTACATTTAGCCACCTACCTCAGAGGAAAATCCATACTCCTACAGATGGACAACAAAGCGGCAGTGGCCTATGTCCAGAACCAGGGGGGAACACACAGCAGGTCTCTACTCAGCGAAGTGACACCCATTCTGACCTGGGCCAAGAGGAACTTAATCAACCTGCGGGCCTCATACATCCCAGGGTCCGAGAACCAGTTAGCCGACCATCTGTCAAGATCATTCGTCAACAACAACGAGTGGTCCCTGAATCCCAAGGTTTTCGACTGGATATACCAACAATGGGGCACCCCCCAAATCGACCTATTTGCCTCTCCACATAACGCGAAGACGCCTCTGTTCTTCTCAAGGTTTCCGTCCCCAGGGTCAGCAGGAGTAGACGTTCTAGCCCAGCCTTGGAATTTTCAGAAAGGATACGCATTTCCTCCGACTCCTCTGATATTGAGGTTTCTTCAGCGCCTGACGACGGAGAAAGTCACAGTCTTGGCAGTAATCCCATACTGGCCCAAGAGACCATGGTTCACACTCCTAATCAACTTGGCTGTATGCAGACCGCTTCCTCTTCCACACCTGAACGACCTTCTGTCTCAAAACGACTTCTCTCACCCGCATCCGGAAATCCTAGACTTGAGGGTCTGGAAATTGAGCAGAAAAGGCTGGATGATTTAGGGTGCTCACATAATGTTATTCAAACACTTCTACAGGCAAGGAAGTCTTCCACTAATTCCACCTATTACAGAATATGGAGAAAATTTACAGAACTGGCAGAGCTTAATTATTTCGATCCCCTGGACCCTGGGGTCCAGAATGTGCTTCTCTTCCTACAGAATGGCTTGGATCTAGGTTTAGGTCTAAACACTCTTAAGGTCCAGGTCTCGGCTCTCTCAGCCCTGACAGATACACGATGGGCTTTGAACCCTCTGGTCGAACGCTTTTTGAAGGCAGTCCCGAGATTGCGACCTCCCCGGAAAGCATTATACCCCAAATGGGACTTGACGATTGTGCTGGATGTCCTATCAAATCCTCCCTTTGCTCCCACAGAAGATTGCACCCTAGAGGACATTTCCTTAAAAGCAGTATTCTTGATTGCCATCACTTCGGCTCGCAGAGTATCGTAAATCCAAGCTTTAGGATCATGGGAACCTTGCATCACCTTCTTCCCGGACAGGGTGGTTTTGCAACCCATCCATCAATTCATTCCTAAGGTACCTTCTCTCTATCATCTTAATCAGGAATGGGTTCTCCCAACATTTGGAGAAGATCCAGAGTCTTCAAGATTACATGAGCTAGATTTAGCCAGATCCCTGAGACACTATTTAAACTCAACACAACAGTTTCGCAAAGATCAAAGACTGTTTGTCATCCCAAAAGGTGCCAGAAAGGGAATGGCAGCATCCAAGACGACCTTGGCAAGCTGGATCGTAAAATTAATCCAAAGGGCCTGTCGGGCTAGTGGTCTGGCAGTTCCAGATGCGGTCAGCGCGCATTCCACTCTGGGAATGGCCTCTTCTTGGGCAGCATTGGCGCGGGTCTCCCCTGAGACAATTTGCCGAGCAGCTAGTTGGTCGTCATTTAACACTTTCATGTCTCACTATAGTGTAGACCCAGCGGTTCTTACTTCCTGGGAATTTTGGGAAAGAACCTTACAGATGTCAAGGCTGTAGTTTTTCAATATATTTCTTATTGCAGTACCCTCCCTGTAAGCGAGTTATTTACCATTGGTATGCTTCCATGGAGGCACCAGGAAAATGGAAAATTGAATACTTACCCTTCCGTAATTTTCCTTTCCTGGTGCCTACCCATGGCAGCATACACCCTCCCTTCAATAATCCTTAGTTTTCTGAGATCTAGTTACAAGAATGATGGTGGGGAGGAACAACTCTTTTATTTATAGAGTTAAAGTGGTCCTGTGGGTTGGTCGGGGGCGGAGCAATCAACCATTGGTATGCTGCCATGGGTAGGCACCAGGAAAGGAAAATTACGGAAAGGTAAGTATTCAATTTTCCATTTTATGGCCCGTAAAGCTGTAGCACTTAAGTGGATCCAGCCCACACCTCTATACATACATGGCTTTGGTTAGTGAATCAGGTATTACCCTATGAAAAACTCATATTTGAACACAGGGGTTGCCCAACTAAGTATAATAAAGTGTGGGATGCTTGGTGTTCTTCTGCCCTTACTGTAACCAATACGTAACTATAGCACTAAAAGATTTGAGAAATAGCTATTGTGCTTTAGTGTTTCTATGGTGTTTCCTAATATGTGTATCGGGATCAATATGCTGAGAAATGCAGTGTACTTGTAAAGACATTGAAATTTTTGCACTGAAAGATGTACCGCGTTGTTTTGTTCGCTCATGTTGAGCGCATTTGATAACTGTCATTGTCATGTACCTCTTAAAACAGATATGTACCTGTAAATGTTCAATACATGTAACTTTATAGAATAGCAGACATTACTCTGTAATGCTTAGTCATAACTGCATTCGTTAGCAAAAGAAGAAAACAAACTAGGAATACTCATTGGAATATACATAAATAGATGCACACAAGGTACAGCATATCTCACATAAAAATGTTTTATTCACATTCATCTTATTGTGGCTGCAGTGCAGTTCCATATAATAAACTCAGGAGCATTTGGCATTTGCAAATGCGCGATTTGATATTTACAAAGGCATGTTCTCTAGGATTAACTCTTTTTTTCACTCACATGTAACCTAGTGGAAGGCTTAATTGGGAGTAACTAAATGTAGAGTAATCATTACTTCCTGGTTTTCTTAGTAAATCAACCCCAGTGTGTCCAGACATTTAAAAAGGAAGAGTGCCAGCCCCTTGGTTTAAAAGCAGCTGGAAATTTGCGTTGGGGAAGGAACTTAGAAATATATAAGCAGAGAGCTTGTCTATTCAGACTGCAGCTTTGCAAGTTTCTTCGTTCCTAGAGTGGAGGGGGGGGGGGGGGGGTTCCTCCAATCAGCTGTCACGCAGTGTGTGCCCAGACTTCCCTCCCACTGCTGAAACAGGAAGAAAAGTTTCTAACACGATGTGCACTTTATAAAGACCCTAGAAAGCTGAAGACAGCAGATAAACATGTAAAACTTATATAGGGAGATTTGTTTAATCTCCGTGTATCATCTGAGGCTGTTCACTTCACTGGGTATAGGAGAGGGTTTACATCCACTTGGCTTTTGTTCCAGTATATTTTCTGAATTGAACATCTTTAACCAACAACTGCCTGTGCAAGAAGCTAGATATTCTAGATTCCTCTAGTCTACCCAGTGCAACCATCAAGTCCACAAAGACCTGTTCATGGCTGTGGGGTGCAATGTAGCCACTGGGTGGTAAAGTCAAATACATTGCTGTTTTAGTGTGCCTAGCATTATCCTCCTGTGAAATCTAGCTGTTTCTTATTGAACTTGGGTTAAAAAGACAACAATTCTATTAGGTATTAAAGGAGTTGTAAAGTCTTGAGGTTTTTCACCTTAACGCATTCTATGCATTAAGGCGAAAAACCTTTTGTGGTGCAGCTGCCCCCCAGAGCCCCCCTTTTAGTTACCTGAACCCGATCTTTCCAGCGACTAGAGCCAGCCCAGCAGCTCCAGCCGCTGTCTCGGGTCCTCATTGGATAGATTGATAGCAGCAGGAGCCATTTTTCAGAGAATATGAATGATAACACAAAAACATTTCTTTCACTCGTGGTTAATGTTTGCCTGAAGCCATTTATTATCAATCAACTTTGTTTACTCCTTTTTAAATCATAATGGCAAAATAAACTATCCCATATGACCCTAATCAAAAGTTTACAAATCCTGGTGATTTTGGCCTGATAACATGCACACAAGTTGACACAAAGGTGTTTGAATGGCTGTTAAAGGTAACCGTCCTCACCTGTGATCTGTTTGCTTGTAATTAGTGTGTGTGTGTGTGTGTGTGTGTGTGTGTGTGTGTGTGTGTGTGTGTGTGTGTGTGTGTGTGTGTGTGTATTAAAGGTCAATGAGTTTCTGGACTCCTGACAGACCCTTGCATCTTTCATCCAGTGCTGCACTGACATTTCTGGATTCTCAATCAGCAGTGTTCAAACTCTAAACAAAAAGTAGAAAATGAGGGGTTCTGTTGAAACCAAACCACGGTCAGGTAGACCAACTAAAATTTCTGCCACAACTGCCAGGAAAATTGTTTGACATGCAAAGAAAAACCCACAAATAACTTCAGGTGAAATACAGGACTCTCTGAAAACGTGGTGTGGCTGTTTCAAGATGCACTCTAAGGAGGCGCTTGAAGAAAGATGAGCTGCATGGCCGAGTCGCCAGAAGAAAGCCATTACTACGCAAATGCCACAAAGTATCCCGCTTACAATACGCCAAACAGCACAGAGACAAGCCCCAAACCTTCTGGCACAAAGTCATTTGGAGTGATGAGACCAAAATTGAGCTTTTTGGCCACCCACAACCATAAAATGCTACATTTTGGAGAGGAGTCAACAAGGCCTATGATGAAAGGTATGGAGGTGGATCGCTGATGTTTTGGGGATGTGTGAGCTACAAAGGCACAGGAAATTTGGTCAAAATTGTTGGCAAGATGAATGCAGTATGTTATCAAAAAATACTTGAGGAACAATGGCATTCATCAGCCAGGAAGCTGCACATGGGACGTACTTGGACATGACAATGATGCAAAACACAAGGCCAAGTTGACCTGTCATTGGCTACAGCAGAATAAAGTGAAGGTTCTGGAGTGGCCATCTCAGTCTCCTGACCTCATTATCATTGAGCCACTCTGGGGAGATCTTAAACGTGCAGTTCATGCAAAACAGCCCAAGAATTTACAGGAACTGGAGGCTTTTTGCCAAGAGGAATGGGCAACTTTACCATCTGAGAAGATAAAGAGCCTCATCCACAAATACCACAAAAGACTTCAAGCTGTCATTGATGTTAAAGAGGGCAATACACAGTATTGACTGGGATATGTAAACTTTTGATCAGGGTCATTTGGGTAGTTTCTGTTGCCATGATTTAAAAAGCGTAAATACAGTTGCTTGATGATAAATGGCTCCAGCCAAACACTAACCATGAGTGAAAGAAAAGTTTGTGTTATCATTCATATTCTCTGAAAAATGGCCAAGAAATTCTGCCAAGGTATGTAAACTTATGAGCACAACTGTATAAATAAAATAAACTCTATAATTGATATAAATGTTTAAATTAAATTCATGAATATAAGGTGCCTTCAAATCATAAACCTACATATATATTTCATATATAAAATGGGAAAATTTAAATAGCATGCATCCAGTAAATACAACCTTGGTGTAAATATGATAATATTCAGAGTGTGGAATAGTCCCGAAATTGATTAGATATTAAAATATAGAAGGAAGTCCCAAGGAAGGTCTGCCCGTGTGTGTCATTCTAGGCTGCTCCTCTCTGATTTACTCCCACGTTCCATCATAAATGTATAAAGGAATCTCTCATAGTATAAAATCGTTATATATTTATTGAAAAATTTAATAGTAACACTCTCATTTAAGTAAAGGCTAAACCACCCAATCTGGTAACTATACACTGCGAAACTCCCGATTCGGCTGAGACTCGGGGGTTGATGTCACCCAGCTCCTCCCAAAAATGATATTATTGCAAATAGACTATGCAACATGCAACTTCACTTTTGTTAACCACTTGCCGATCGCCGAACTGTAAATGTACATCATTATTTTGACATCAAGCACTGGGGTTATGGCAGCAGCTAGCTGCCATAACCTAACCCTGGTATATTTTTTTCAGTCAGGCTTTCCTGCCCAGGCCAACTTTTAGCTTTCAGTACTGTCATTTTGAATGACAATTGCGCGGCCATGCAACACTGTACCCAAGTGAAATTGTGTATTTTTTTTTTTTTTTTTTTTTACAGAAATAGAGCTTTCTTTTAATGATATTTAATCACCACTGGGTTTTTTGCTAAAAGAAAAAAAAAAAAACTTTTGAGAAAGAAAAGGTTTTCTTAGTTTTTGTCAGAAAATGTTGTAAATAAGTAATTTTTCTCCTTCCCTGATGTTTGCTGATGGGCATTGAGACAGCACTAATGGGTGGCACTGATGAGCAGGCACTGAAAGGCAGCACCGACTTGCATCACTGTTGAGCACAGATTGGCATCACTGTTGGGGCTGCACTAATAATCAGGGCCCCAATTATCTGTACAAGTCTCCCCTGTGAGGAAATGGAGCTGATCTTCTTTACCAAGTACGGGGTCAGGCCATGTCCCAGTGACACCGCGTGATTGCTGCGCTGCACGCCGAGACTGGGGCGCCAGGAGCATCCCGCCTGCTGTCATTTGTCTATACAGCAGGCGGGAGGTAGTGAAGTCAAAATTACATTTTTATTTTATTTTTTTTACCCCAGATCCCTGAATAAAGAGGCCCTGTCATGCTTTTTTTCCTATTACAAGGGATATAACATATAAAGTATTCTGTTTTACCTCTCATTTCTCTGTTTCTGACTTTTACTAGTTGTAGTGCCTGACCCCAAATTCATCCCACAACTCAACATGAAAATGTCCCTTTCTGTCTAGTGTTAATGTCACCCTTCATCCATCCTGCTCACATAGATAGCTGTTTCTCTAGCTGTTTACCCTGCATGATTCTTAGTCCCTGTGGACCTTGGTAACCCAGTTACCCATTGTGGATCCCTGTACACTTTAACCATTAATCTAGGGGCTCAGTATAGGCGGAACCGCACCTTCGGTTCATATATAGCGCTCCTCTTACGCTGGGCATTTTTGAGGGTCTCTTACCCTTCATTCCCTTACTTAATTCAATGCCCATAATGACTGGCCAGTCTTCTCTCTTCTCTACGTGTGCCTATACCCTCTTGCCTCTAAACGACTTTATCTAGCAGATGTACTACATATACCTGTGAACAGTACTATTCTTCCCTTTCTTATCTATAACACTCCGATGGACAATAGACAGGGACAACATAACATATAACCACCAATCAATACAGTTCGATTAAGGAGAGTAAAATAGGTACCCTTTGTCCCGAAAATGCCTTACCGATCAAGGAAGTCTGATAAGTCAAATGTAAGCAAAAGGCTTACCTCAGCCAGCTGATTATCAGAAATTCCCGGATCGTCTCAAGCTCCTTGTATCAGATACTCAGGGTCACCTGTAAATCTCCCTTCTGGCTGGCTCGCCATGCTGACTCGGTTAAATTGATGATAGGCAACTCCTATCCTCATATTGATTAGTGGTTCCAAATTAAT
Source organism: Aquarana catesbeiana (assembly GCF_042186555.1). NCBI lineage: Eukaryota > Metazoa > Chordata > Amphibia > Anura > Ranidae > Aquarana > Aquarana catesbeiana. Next base: position 121,755,883 of record NC_133324.1, on the reverse strand, counting down.
AATAACTACTGCAGTAGGGAACAGACACAAAAGATACGCTCAGCATCTTTCCAAATTACTGTTCTGCTTTATTATGACGCAATTGAAGGTTTTCATACACATGATTACGTAGGTATCACATTAATATTACAATTGTACATTTATGGTAACAAGGGGCGTTACATAGGCAGGCTTATTCTAATCAGGACTCGAAAGAATGTAAACATTTACTGAAAACATTATTAGTGCCGTGTGCACAGTGAGGGCAATGTGCAATACATACAAAATAGAATACAATTATATACAGAACGTACAAATTTCCATTACACTTGTAATAGGAAAAAAAGTGATAAAAAAAATTAAAGTGACAGTGTAAAAATAAGAAATAAAATACATAAGAAAAAAAAACAAAAAATGGATATAGCAAGTGGCAAAGCATCAAAATAAGATAAATGTAGGTTATCAACTCCCACCACCAATACAAAGCTGGGGGCAGTTTAACACTACTGTTCCTACAGTCCAATGGTCCAAACCTGGTGACATCCGAAACAGACAAACATGTTGCACTTTACAATTCTGATCGCTGTATAGCCTCTGAGCCTCCTTCATTAATATGATGAGCAGTTTGTGGCATAGACATAGTAGTATCACCCTGTGTGAGAAGGGTGTGGGCAGGAGGACACCATTGGTTCTGGTAATCACTGTACATGTTGAATTCCATCAGCTGGGTGCATGAGCCTGGTGGTGTAGACAAGACAGAAACCTTTTCAATCACCTCCACATCCATATTTCCACAGCTCACTTCTTCTTGGGTCTGAAGCAACTGGCCAAGTTTGATCTGTTGAAACATGCATTTGGTTACGGCTTCATTTTTTTCTTCCTTACACATTCATAGTACCAAACATTTTAGATTTTTTTTTTTTTTTTATACCACAAGGTAAAAAAAAAGTACATAAAGTATTATATCATTTACTGAAAATTAAGCAATTAAGTGGAAGAAAAGCCCAACTCTAACTCCCCCCCTCTCCTACCTGTCCATGCATACCCTGTTAAAAAAATAAATAAATAAAAAAAAGTGTTCTTACCAATTTTTAATCCCATCCATTCTAGTCACGTGATTCAGCAGCTTCAGCTCCTCTGACAGAGAGAGGCTGCTGGAGTGCTGCAAGGATAATCATGTGACCAGATTAGTAATAGGGAAGTGTACAGGGTATGGCGGATAGGTGAGAGGAGGGTTGAGGGAACTTTTTTTAAAAACTGGAGTTTGGGCTTTACTATCTGTTTATATAATTCAATAAAACATTAACTGTTTGCAATGTTTTACAGTATTCATTGTAGTGATTCTATATTCATTAAACTGGATATATAAAATATCTGCTGGATGCCCCTTGTTCTGAATATTTGGATGTAAAATAGGGGATCAGGACAAGAGTTGGGCCCCTCATTGTTGCATTACATGTGCAATTTATCTGCATAATTGGCTAAACAAGAAGGAAAAGTCCATGCCTTTTGCAGTCCCAGTGGTGTGGTGGGAACCCAGCAATCATAGTAGTGACTGCTATTTTTGCATGGTTCCCCAAATTGCAAAAAGGATCTCAAGAAAGAAGTGAACCGTGAAATATCCAAATTCCATCTGCACTGCGTCCTTTACCCCACAGTGCATAATCGCACATCCCCTCGTAATTTCGAATTATTTTGATGCCATTTTGTCCTCAAGCTGTTTCTTGGAAACTGGAGCCAATTAATACTCAGGACTTAATTTTCCTTTTATTAGTGACCCAATCCTAGTAAAATTTAGCTACTTTAGTTTCCAAGGCTTTCTCCTTGTAGACCAGTGTAATCCATAAAATGCCAGATTGTACCATTTTCCTACAGTTTATACTCTGGCTGGGGGCTACCGATACAGCAGAAATATTGAAGTAGTAGTGCTTTACAGAGTCAGTCAAGTTTAAAGTGAATGTGACCATTACAAAAGTGAGTCCAAGCTAACACTAATGATAAAGTGCAGGCACATTGTGGTAACCTTCAAGTACTGTTGGTAATACTATAATAATTTTATTGTTTATACAGGGACTTGTGATTTAAAGGTAAACCACCCTACCCCCCACCACCTTGAACTAATCTCTACCCCACAAATTTTAACAAATCAATGTGATAATCTTCACTAGCTAGACAGAGTATGTTCTTGCATAATGAGTGCGACTGGGATCCAGGAACTTCTTGATGCTCAGAAATCAATAAACGATTAGTAAAGATGCCTTCAACTAACCATATCCAGTTGGGCTCCAGAGCAATTTTTTTAATTTTAATTTTTGGCAATAAAATAAACCCCCAGAACATTATATATTTTCCAAAAGCAGAGGCCCTGTAGACTAAAAAGGTAATAGTTGCAAATGTTTGTTTCTCGTGATATTTGCGCAACTATTTGTTAAATGCAAATTTTCAGGAAAAAAATATAATAAAATTAATTTTAATGCAAAAGCACACCATATAATACTGATTTGGGTATAATATAAAAGATAAGGTTGCAGCGAGTAAATAGATACATGCGCCTGTAATATCGGCAAAAACAATGGTGCCCAAAGATCCCAATAGGTGACGCTTTAAAAGCCTTTACAGCTCATCAGTTTAGCGTTGGCTAATAGCTTTTGTGCTAGAATTTTTGTTCTCACTCTGACGTTTGCAGAGACATGTCACACATAGGGTGCGACTGCGGTTTACATGCGCGTACACGCCCTGGACTCGCGTTCGTGCGGGTTACATGAGTTTTCTTCAATTTTTTTTATTATTTTCATTTTTTTTTTAAACTTTTTTTTCTTTTATTTTTATATTTATTTTTACTTGATATGTCAGGGGTCTCCAAACTTTTCAAACAAAGGGCCACTTTACTGTGCTTCAGAATTTAGGGGGGTCCTGACCGCAGCCAATTGGAGTAGAAAATGTCCCAGCATCAGTGGGAGTAAACAATGTACCATCTTTGGTATTAGGGAAATTATTAGTGCCCCAACATTGGTGTCGGGGAGCAGTAGCTCCATATCATTGATGTCAGTGGAGAGAATAGTGCCCCATTGTTGTCTGTGTGTCTGTGAGAGGAATAGTCCTTAATTGTTGATGTCAGTGCAGGAATTGTGTTCCTATTGTTGGTGTCAGTGGGAGGAATAGTGCCCCAAGGGACGGATAAAGGCATGCCAAGGGCCCCAGTTTGGAGACCACTGCCCTATGCAATGGCCTTAGGCAGGTGACAGGTACTCTTTATGGAGACATTAGGGATCTAATAGACCCCAATGTCTCCCCTGCCCTTCACACCATCTAACCAAGCACAGATTGACTTGGTTAGAAGTGTGCCCTGGCTATACTGGCCAGGAAAGGGTGCATCTGAAACTGGAACTGACATCACTTCCTTTCACTATTTGCAAGTGATATTGAGGTATGGATTTGCCTTGGTCCCACTGCAATCTCTCTCCCCCAGCTGCCGATTGTGTTCCTGGGCTCCTGTGAGCAGGGGACAGCCCCAGGAACCATGGGAAGAGGGGGGGAGGCACCGCGCTGCCGGCTGTGTGAAAGTGATTGGCAGCTATGGAGCTGCCACACCAATTTTTTACTTTGAAGCCGGTCGCCGGCTGAACAAAACACACAGGCTATTGGCTGCTGCAGCCATCAGCTTGTGATTAAAGGTTCACTCTTTGGACGTACATAGTACACCCAAGGAGCTGAATTGGATATTGATATTTGAAAAATATAACATTTATATCATGATAAGACAAATGTATACTGGAGTTTCTCTAAAATAAATGAGTCAGAATGTGGAAAGATTAAACCCCCAAGAATGGGTTATACAGAATCAACTCAGAATAGGAAGAGACGTTTTAATGGGTTTTTACTATATATACACATCGGAGATGTCCAGGGCCTCTGTTAGAAATCATGGGGTCCTCCTACAGCCTACCTGACAGGGCCCCCTTCAACCACACCCTTGACCCCACCCCCACCCCTGGCCCTGCCCCTGACCCCGGCTTGAAATGAAATGCAGGTTTGTTGCCATTTACATATGCATGCGGAGCCAATGCACGCGTTTGCAATTAATAAGCATGAAAGAGCGGGGGCAGTTTAAATTTCTTTTAAATTGTATTTTATTACAAATAAAAAAAATCTTACATTGTATCTTTACATTTGATGAACAGCATTGCTTGTGATAGCATGGGCCATGACAGGTCCTCTTTATGGGGATGCTACTGGTCACATCTTTAATGCAATAAAGATGGTGATGGGACCCCCTTCCACTGCCTGTAAAAGTAATCCAGTGGCTTAGCCACTAGGATTACTTTTACTTTGTGCAGAATTGCTGGGGCTAAAATATTATATCTTGATCATTGCTTTAGTGATGACCAAGATATCATCCTTCCATTTCAGCGATGTACTGGCACGTCGCTGGACGGGAAGCAGTTAAAGGGGATTGGTTTGGGGGGGCAGTAAAAATGCTGCACGTTTACTGCTCCCCCAATTGAGGTGTAAAGTAGCATCTCACTGTTTCTTATGATCATCAGCATTATGATAATATATAGCATATATATGATATGATAGTAAGCAGGTACTCTGTCATGGCTCTGTGTCACATTGCTTTTGAGTGCTGACTTTGTTAACTTACGGCTGTACTGTATGTAACAGACTGTAACAAAGCGCAGCCATAACAAAGTCAGCACCCAAAAGCAAAGTGACAGAGAGCCATGATAGAACCATTATAGAGCACCTGCTTATTGTGCTGCATATGTAATAATTGTAATGCTGAGCTGATAACCTGCTGTGCTGTGAGATACATAGTAAGACACAGTGAGTATTCTATGCTCTATTCCCCACTCACTGTGTCCAGTGCAGCCACGCTCTTCTCCTGCTCTCCCCTGTCAGCCGCTCAACTTCTTCACATCTCAGCCGGTGTCTTGCCGAGAAAGTTCCATCGGCGGATAAGGACCCCCCTGTACTGCGCAAGCGCCGCGCTTGCGCAGTACGAATGACTACGACCCGCCGAAGAAGAAAAACTTCAATCAGCTGTACACGGCGCCTGCGCCCTAGGTCCAGGTTCAAGCCCCACCATCCAAGTGGACCTAGAGGGAGAATAAAAAAGTGCCAAGCGCAGCGAGGCCGCGAGGGGCCCTCTTACAGGCGCCGTGTACAGCTGATTTCTTCTCTATTTCGCTTCGGCTATTTCCGACGGATCCTACTGCGCAGTAGAAGGGGGGGTCCTTATCCGCCGAGAGGAACTTTCTCGGCAGAACACCGGTAGACGAACGGACAATCACAGTATCGCTCCGCTAGCCGGGACTAATAGAATAGTGGGGCGGCATGATGTACATTCGCCCGAAAATTAAGAAATAGTCCCTCCGCTGCGCTCCCCTCCTGGGCCCCTGTGTTGACCTGATGGGGCCCAGGAAAATGATATACTCCCCTGTAAGCAAGTAAGAGCGGGAGAGGAGTCTAGAAAACATTTTTTTTTTAAATGCAGTAACAAACTGTAATGTTGCCCGGGCTCCACTGTGTAGCTGATGGGGGCAGGGCCTGTACAACAGGGCTGGTTGTACTGCCCTATCAGCGGCCCTGGAGATGTCAGTATGAACATGGGCCCAATTAGACTACAGCTTGTAAGAACTCCATATTGCTAATGCATCTAAATATGATGACCAATTATTTATGACAAAGGTCATTTATTCACTGTGATGTACCTTTGTACCGGCCTCTTCATTGATCCTGCTGAGGTGACTGTGTCGTGGGTTGGGGATTTGTGGAAAATACCAGTTCTTTGTTCTGTAAAGCAAAACAACACAGGGCATATTTTAATAAACATGCTTCGTTCTTTAGGATATATACAGTCTGCCCCAGCAAATAAGCTCAACGAGTCATTTTTATTGCCTGAAGCGGTGCTGCTATGCAACAAGTAGCATTTTAAGGCTCCACCCCTGGAGGTTTACCTCCATAGTAGGGTAGACCTGTTGATTTAAAGCATGATGGCACCTTCAATACATTTTAGAGTATAGGCAGCAAACTGGCAGAGGTTGTAATTGTTAACACTCTAAAGGGCCGTACACACACGATCGGACTTTTTGACAACAAACATGCAAATTAGCTGTTTTGGAGCAACATCCGACCGTGTGTACGCTCCATCGGACAAACTTTTTCTGTTTCCATCGGACTTTTGTTGGCTGTGCGAACGGACAAACTTTCCGGCAACAAAAGCCCGATGGAACAAAGTTCGATCGTGTGTACACAAAAGCATCGGACTTTTGTACGAACTACAGTACGCAGCCGCGAGAATGTTTCCAGCGCGATCCGATCGCGCTGGTTCTCGGCGACAGTGCACTGTACATCTTGCCCTGGCTGCAATAGGAAAAACACATTTTCCTACTGCGACGAGCGCGAGAGGGAATTCTCCTCTGGGGGAATACCAGGCCCTTCGGTCTGATATGGATATTAAGGGGAACCCCCTACGCCGAAAAAAACGGCGTGGGGGTCCCCCCCAAATCCATACCAGACCCTTATCTGAGCATGCAGCCCGGCCGGTCAGGAATAGGGGGTGGGGACGAGCGAGCACCCCCCCTCCTGAGCCGTACCAGGCCGCATGCCCTTAACATGAGGGGTGGGTGCTTTGGGGGAGGGGGCGCCCTGTTTATAGATATTTTTGCTACCACTGCACCAGCACTTTTTTTACTCTTAGAAGATTCCCGTTTGTTCACATTGGGAACTGCATTAGAAGTCGCATTGCATGCGTTTGGACTGCACTCTATATATTTTCACCTTTATTTCGTTTGATGTGAATTTTTATTAATAGCTCACAGTTGATTGGATACTTATTTTATTATATGGTATCACTGACATTATTTATTTGCCTGCATATTATTCTCTGATTATATGCACACTGCACTTTGCAAGAATCTTTTTGGAAGTCGCATTGAAAAATCGCATTTGTGAATCGCATGCCTGTGAATTGCATTGTTATTACTTTCTTAATTAGCAATATTTTTTTTATGTTTTTTTATGCTAGATGTTCACAATCGAGTGATTGGACACTCATATTATCATGTGACATTGTTCACACTTGATTTTTTCCACTTACTTGTTACGGGAGATTGGATTATTTTTCAGTGTGTACACTTTGCACTTTCATACTTACACATCATTGTTGCACACAGGTTTGCTGTCCTTATTTTTTGGCATTCTATTTAGGCTTTGGACCTTTCTATTGCATTTATATTTATTCATTTTTTCACGTTGTGACTAAAGTAGCGCTACATATTTTTACAATAATCAAGATGGCGCCTTCACTCCAAGACCTAGTCGCCTGACAAGTCGCCTCCCGTTCTGTGCTATGGAACCGTTCTAAGGGGAGCGACGCAAGTCGCTCCGACTTAGAAAAAGGTTCCTGTACGACTTCGGGGGCGACTTGCATAGACTTCTATACAGAAGTCGTTTTGCAAGTCGCCCGGGCAGTCGTTTGCAGGTCGCCTCGCTAAGGGCGACCTGCAAGTCGTGTTGCCCCTGTGTGAATGGGGTCTAAGGGTCTGGAAGAGGCTCACCTTATATGGACATGGCCAATCACAAACTACTAATGTCTAGACAACGCTATGTTAGTGCTGTACTCCCACGTAGCATAACTCACTCACATATAAAACCCTGTGTAATCATAAATAAATCATAATCATAATAAAGAAGTATCACGTATCTGAACACAGTCTCAGTGTGTGGTGCTTCATGATGCATGCATCAGATTACAAAGACCTAAATTAGGACAGGGACAGATACTCACCAGATGATTAGTCTAAATCATTTACCAACTGCAAGTCTTTGAGTATGTATTTACCACTAGTGGGTGAAATTTTTGCCCATTATTTACAAAATAGCTCAAGCTCTGTCAGATTGGATGGAGAGCATCTGTAAACAGCAATTTTCAAGTCTTGCCACAGATTCTCAATCGGATTTAGGTCTGGACTTTGACTGGGCCATTCTAACACATGAATATGCTTTGATCTAAATTATTCTTCTGTAGCTCTGGCTGTATGTTTAGGGTCGTTGTCCTGCTGGAAGGTGAACCTCCGCCCCAGTCAAGCCTTTTGCAGACTCTAACAGGTTTTCTTCTATGATTGCCCTGTATTTGGCTCCATCCATCTTTCCATCAACTCTGACCAGCTTCCCTGTCTCTGCTGAAGAAAAGCTTACCTACAACATGATGCTGCCACCACCATGTTTCACGGTGGGAATTATGTGCAGTGTTAGTTTTCCACCACAGTGTTTTGCTTTTAGGCCAAAAAGTTCAATTTTGGTCTCATCTGACCAGAGAACCTTCTTCCACATGTTTGCTGTGTCCCCCACATGACTTCTCGCAAACTGCAAACGGGACTTCTTATGGCTTTCTTTCAACAATGGCTTTCTTCTTGCCACTCTTCCATAAAGGCCAAATTTGTGGAGTGCACAACTAATAGTTGTCCTGTGGACAGATTCTCCCACCTGAGCTGTCGATCTCTGCAGCTCATCCAGAGTTACTATGGCCTATTTGGCTGCTTTGATTAATGCTCTCCTTGCCCGGCCTGCTGTCAGTTTAGGTGGCCAACCATGTAGGTTTGCAGTTGTGCCATACTCTTTTCATCTTCGGATGATGGATTGAACAGTGCTCTGTGAGATGTTCAAAGGTTGGAATGTATTTTTTTTTTTTTTTTTTTATAACCTAACCCTGCTTTAAACATCTCCAACTTTATCCCTGACCTGTCTGGTGTGTTCCTTGGCCTTCATGATGCTGTTTGTTCACTAAGCTTCTATAAAACAAACCTCTGAGGGCTTCACAGAACAGCTGTATTTATACTGAGAGTAAATTACACACGGGTGCTCTCTATTTACTAATTAGGTGACTTCTGAAGGCATTTGATTCCACTAGATTTTAGTTCGGGGTATCGGAGTAAAGGGGGCTGAATACAAATGCATGCCACGCCTTTCAGATATTTATTTGCAAAAAAGGAATTGAAAACCATTTAGCATTTTCCTTCCACTTCACAATTATGTGCCACTTAAAATACATTTCTGTTTTTGGTTGTAACATGACAAAATGTGAAAAATTTCAAGGGGTATGAATAATTTTTCAAGGCACTGTAATTGTCATGAGTATAATTTACTGTTACACTATGGCAGGTGCATTTGTCACCCTTTACGCAGAAAGTACATTGTACTGGTGGTATTTATAGTTTGTCTTGCAAAAGCCTCAGTTCCCCCTGGAGCCAATTGATTTTTCCTTTGTCACTGCAATATACTGTGTTGGCCTTGTCCATGTGATTTGCTACTGTATGACGGTCTACTTTCCTTGACCTCATGGTGGTCAACAGACAGATATTCAGAGGTCATATGCGATCTCTCTTCTCTCAATCTCGCCTTAACCAGACCTTCATGGCAAAAAGACAGCTTTGCAGCATTGCAACCCTCCCCTCTCTGCATACCTGAAAAGCCTTTTTTTTTTGTATAAAGAAAACAGTGCAACTGACATCAAATATTTCTTTACACATATATCAGTAGACTGAATGCTTACCTAGGCAAAGCAGATGACAAGATCCTCTTTTGGATGGTGGTAATTAAGACAAGACTGGGCTACCAGGGCCAGCATGCTCCTATGAATACAGATCTACCACTGTACTGCACAGTGCACCAATATCAGCAGACATAGAAGCAAAAAAGAGATGGCCATACGCTGCTTGAGCTTTGGAGAGTTTTGTAACACCTCAGCAACCTTTATACCTCCCTGCCATTCAATGACTGCATCCAGTTTTACTGACTTTACTAAAAGTGTCCAGAGGTGCCTATATGAAGTTAAAAGAAAATAAACTAACTTTCTAAATCTTACTGCACTGCCCTAGGGTAAATAAATCCTCATCCAGGGCTGTATATACCTTAAGGCCTACTACACACAATGAGAAAATTGGACAAAAAAAAAAAATACAGCTTTTGACACGATCGTATAATCTGATCGTTAGTACACCGCTTTTGAGAGCCGATCATGATAGTTCATCAAATTATCCGAAAGGAACAAACAAAAAAATTTCTTGTACGATACCAGAATAAAAATTTTTCGTTTAATCAGTACAGTATTCATCCGAAAAAAATTGGAAGAACAAGACCGTGCATGCTTGGGAATGAAAGATAACATTACAATACAGCACATTATATCGCTTTCAAAGTTGTATTTTGTTGTATAATAATTTTTGTAACTTTAGTAACCTATTGTTTTTCATTATGAGACTATCATGCAAAACAAAAAAAAAGATAATTCGTCAGATATTCTCATCGTGTGCTAGGCTTAAGACACTCATTAATAAGTTCCTAGGATGGTAGGGTTAGGGGAGGCAGTACCAACCCACAAAATTTGTAGACATAGTTACATAGTTGGTGAGGTTGAAAAAAGACACAAGTCCATTAAGTAGAACCTATGTTTGTGATTATATGTCCAACTATATGATTATATGACCAATAACTTTTTTCCCCCTATTTTTCTTTTCCCTTTCTATCCACCTCTGGAAATACATAAGGGAAGGGTCTGCAGGAGATGCTGAAAGGAGTCAGAAGACTTTTCATTGTTCAGGAAGCATGACTTCTTTATCTTGATTGCTTGTCTGTTAAATGAAAGGTAGTTCTGCATATATATCAAACTGCATGCTGTCTCCAGTAGCCTATAGTACCATTAGCCAAATAAAGACAGAACACAGGGGTCAGAAATTGTACAAAAGGATGTTATTGTTCAAGTGGCTTAGGCCAGCATGGCATTTACATACCGATGTGTGGCACCTACCTTTTCAGTATATAGGCACACACACAGATGGCAATCACTACTACAACCATCAATCCAACACATGCAGATATTATGATGACTTGAAATTCACCTTCAGCTGAGGAGAGAGAACAGGCATGGGAAAGGAGTGAGTGGGGTTTAATTTGCTTTACTTTTTGGTGGTTTTAAAGCTAAAATGTTTTTTTTTTTTCACTTAATGCATTACCTCTACTTGTCTCCCACCACCCCGCAAACACTTACCTGAGTCCTCTCTCGATTCAGTGCTGCTCCTCTCCTCCTGCAATCCACCCTAAGATGGCATTTCATACCTGCCACCTGAGGCTCCATAAGTCATGCCCTTCTCTAGCTCAATGGTATTGTTGTTTCAAAGCACTACCTTGCCACGGCAGATGAATGGGGCAAAGATAAAACACTTATTCCTGCTTCCTGTTGATTAGAACAACAATTCTCCTGTCTGGCCAAGGGCTGCCCATGTTAACCACTTCAGCCCCAGAAGAATTTACCCCCTTCCTGACCAGAGCACTTTTTGCGATTCGGCACTGCGTCGCTTTAACTGACAATTGTGCGGTCGTGCGACGTGGCTCCCAAACAAAATTGACACCCTTTTTTTCCCCCACAAATATAGCTTTCTTTTGGTGGTATTTGATCGCCTCTGCGGTTTTTATTTTTTGCGCTATAAACAAAAATAGAGCGACAATTTTGAAAAAAAAACGCATTATTTTTTACTTTTTGCTATAATAAATATCCCCCAAAAATATATAAAAAAAACATTTTTTTTCCTCAGTTTAGGCTGATATGTATTCTTTTACATATTTTTGGTAAAAAAAAAATCGCAATAAGTGATTATTGATCGGTTTGCGCAAAAGTTATAGCGTTTACAAAATAGGGGATAGTTTTATGGCATTTTTATTAATATTTTTTTTTTTTTAAATGGCGGCGATCAGCGATTTTTATCGTGACTGCGACATTATGGCGGACACATCGTACATTTTTGACACATTTTTGGGACCATTGTCATTTATACAGCGATCAGTGCTATAAAAATGCACTGATTCATGTGTAAATGACACTGGCAGTGAAGGGGTTAACCACTAGGGGGTGGGGAGGGGTTAAATCAGTACTAGGGAGTGATTACTGTCAGGGGGATGGGCTGTGTGACGTCACTGATCTCTGCTCCGATGACAGGGAGCAGAGATCGAGTGACACTGTCACTAGGCAGAACGGGGAGATGCTGTGCTGTTTACATCAGCATCTCCCCGTTCTTCCTCCCCATGAGGCGATCGCGGGTATCCCCGCGGCGATCGAGTCAGCGGGACCCGCGACCCGACTCATGGAGCTTGCCGGCGGGCACGCGCCCGCTGGCCGCCTCTTAAAGGGCAACGTACAGGTACGTGATTTTGCCTGTACGAGCCCTTCTGCCGCAGTATATCTGCGTGAGGCGGTCGGCAAGCGGTTAAAGTGGTTGTAAATCTCTGAAATTAAAAATAAAGCATATCCTTCTATAGTGTGTACTTGCCTCTAACTAAAGCACCAAGTGTGATTTCCGCCTTCTCTCTCATTCCTCTATCTGCATGAATCACTTCTGACAGTGTATGCCAACACCAGAAAACCTGTGAAAAGGTCTGTCCACCTTCCAGCACACAGCTGGTGATTGTCAGCCTCAGCTGTGCATGCTTCCCTATGAGACTGTGTAGAGGAGGGTGTGTCCTGTCTATTCTCTCCACTCAGGTTTCAGATTACACTCAAGTTTCTGCTCTGTGCTGTGCGGTATGTGATGTCAGATCCCCAACTTCTGGAGCTTAGAAATACTGTCTAAATTTTGTATTTTAAATGGCTGTATAGGAGAAATGGCGGCAAGTAAACGGGTACAACTTATGTAGGAGGATTTGTTTAATTTCTGTGTATCACCTGAGGCTGGTTTACAACCACTTTAAAGTGGGACTAAAGTTCTGCTATGATATACTGTTACCAGGCAGCCTTTTTCATTGCAGAAAGGCCATTCAATGTCTACCAGGCAGGCATTTTATTGCAGAAAGGCCATGCAATGTCTCATCTGCCATAAAACATACCTACCGTACCTGACTGCTCACAGTGATCCTTGGACTGCGCAGCTCATTTTACAGTTGCCGGGATGACTAGCTCATATGCATGCACAGGATTGATGTTCTCTTGCGTCGGCCAATGAAACCTGGCACAAAAGAGAAGTTACTAGCAAGCGAGCATTGGGAGTTATGCCCCGTACACACGGTCGGATTTTCCGACGGAAAATGTGTGATAGGACCTTGTTGTCGGAAATTCCGACCCTGTGTGGGCTCCATCACACATTTTCCATCGGATTTTCCGACACACAAAGTTTGAGAGCAGGCTATAAAATTTTCCGACAACAAAATCCGTTGTCGGAATTTCCGATCGTGTGTACACAAATCCGACGCACAAAGTGCCACGCATGCTCAGAATAAATAAAGAGATGAAAGCTATTGGCCACTGCCCCGTTTATAGTCCCGACGTACGTGTTTTACGTCACCGCGTTCAGAACGATCGGATTTTCTGACAACTTTGTGTGACCATGTGTATGCAAGACAAGTTTGAGCCAACATCCGTCGGAAAAAATCCTAGGATTTTGTTGTCAGAATGTCCGATCAATGTCCGACCGTGTGTACGGGGCAATAGAGTATCTTCTCTTTAGTTCTGCATTAAGGTTACAATGGTCTGTAATTTTGAATCAGTAACGCTGCTAATTGTGCACATTTAAAGACCAGAAAAACCAGAGCAAAGCTGGCTCATTTATTATATACGGTTATTGTTCTGGGGCTTTGTGAGAAAACCCTCATATTATAGTTACTGCTCTCAATCCCTTTCTTTTAGGTAGTCTTGCTTGTGTTTTGTTGTGTAGATAAGAGTGTGTGCAATTTACTGTGTACAAAGTTTTTTGTGTGTGGGGGTAGAGTGTGAATCGATTTAAGGCCCTCAGGAAGTACCATCCTTTAGGGAACAATTATGAAAATACAAAGAAATTTGGGTCTTTTCATGTACTTCCTTTGGTTTAATAATAACCTGACCAAATAGTTATAAAATAATTTTTCACATATCTTTATTCAAAACAATTTTACAATTTCTTAAAAGGAGGTTAGTTTTAAAAACAAATTGACAAACTGGTTGTCCAGGGTGATGTTGTCCTGGACTTGAGATCCGACTTTTTTTATGACCAAAGCATTTTGCAGGCTGGTTCGCTTTGTCAGGGCCTCAGATCCTATTATATACTGTAACAATATGCAGAAATATGCATTGGATGGATATAATTTGCAAATCACAAAGTGATGCAGTGGCGGCCCGTCCATAATCCATGTGCCCGGCTCCTAATCTACATGCAGGGCACCGGACACATGGATTCCAATGGGGGTTGTTTTGTTTTTAGAAGCACATGATTAGAGCCTGAGGCTCTAATTGGCTTCAAAAAAGGGTGGGCTCGGGGCGCAGAGCACTGCGCCCTGAGCTCACCCAGTTGTGTGACATTAGCGAATATTCGCTATTGCCTTCTTGATTCTCCTCCCGGACAATCAGGAAGTGGGTTCTTTGTAACTAAATATTGTATAATATAACGTGTGACCTGTTAAGTGTTAGATATTGACTGTCCTATATGTAAAATGTTTTTTCTGCTTATTGTTACAGTATATAACAAGATCTGAGGCATTGGCCATAAAAAAAAAAAATCGGATCTCAAGTCCAGGACAACATCACCCTGGACAACCAGTTTGTCAATTTGTTTTTAAAACAAACCTCTTTTTAATGCCCCGTACACACGGTCGGATTTTCCGATGGACAATGTCCGATCGGAGCGTGTTGTCGGAAATTCCGACCGTGTGTGGGCTCCATCGGACATTTTCCATCGGATTTTCCGACACACAAAGTTGGAGAGCAGGAGATAAAATTTTCCGACAACAAAATCCGATCGCGTCAATTCCGACCGTGTGTGGCCTGTTCCGACGCACAAAGTGCCACGCATGCTCAGAAGAAATTCCGACACGGGACAGCTCGTTCTGGTAAACTTAGCGTTCGCAATGGATACAGCACTTTCGTCACGCTGCAATGTTCAAAATGGTTTAATACAGCGCACTCTCTTCTTCTTTATAATGTGACAAGAATTAAGTAGTTTTGATGCTCATATTCACACACACTTCTCACAAACTTATTTCGTTACTATTTATCGGGATTCCCTCAATATATTTTGATTTCTCACATCTGACAACATTTTTTTTTTTTTTTTTTTACTTTAATGTAGATTCTTTTTTTGTGTTTCTCTTTTTTAATTTAGTTTTTTGGTGATTTTGATTTGTACTCCCGAAAATGTTTGTGTGTTTTTTGTGACAAGTTCCCACAACACCATTGATATGTTGTTCTATTTAGGTGTCCGTTTATGAAGCAGTGAAATCTATTCACTGCTTCGTTCTCCGGCATTCACAGTGAAGAATCTTCTCCTCTGTGTGCCAGTTTATGAAGCGGTGTAGATCGCTTCACCTTTGGAGGAGTGAAGTGATCTACAAATGCTTCAAATAGTGGAGAACGTCCCCTTATACTGGAATCTCGTGAGACTTTACGAGATTACAGCACCAGATGTCAGTTTATCAAGCAGTGATAAATTATCACCGCTCAACGGCGTGGATTAATGTTAATAAAATAATGTGTCCCCCTACATTATACACATATGTATACACACACACACACTATATATACATGTATACACACACACATGATATATATATATACATATACACATTATATGTATATATGTATAAATATGTATACACATAAATATGACAGGGGGACATGCTTACAGTGTTGGGGGGTCTGAACGAGGCATAAGGAAGTTAAAAATCTTCCTCCTTCCCCCTCAGATCCCCCCAGATTTCCTCTTCACTCCCCGATTCACCACCTCTGAGATGGTGAACCTGGGAGTGTGAATTCTGACACAGATCGCCAGTGAAGCGGTGAGATCACCGCTTCATAAACTGGCCCTTCCTGTGTCATTCAATGAGGATTCTCCGTGTGTAGAGATAATCGGCGGGAGAACAAGTTCAAACATGTTCTCCCCCGATTATCACTGTTTCATAAACTGTTTATGGACTGTGATCTGCGGTGATCCTCGGGATCACCGCTGATCACTGCTTCATAAACGGACACCTTAATCTGTAGGAGATTGTTTGGTGTTGTTGTCCCTTGTTAATTTCACATTGTACTTTAGAAATGTACCTGAATCGTCACCAACAAACTGTCCTTTTTGGATGAAAACACACACAGGAGAGTAGAATTTACCTAAAAAAATTTTATTAAGGGGTCACAACTATAAACAAAGAGGGAGGCAACGCTGGAGAAACTGCAGAAGTGGGTGAAGCCTTGGACCCCCAGGGCAGACATCAATTATTTAAAAGCAAAATTGGTGGCCTGAGGAGTCCTTATCTATGGGAGTGCAGTCTGGTCCAGAAGTCCCAGAGATCCGGAAAGCAGCAGATGACATCTGTGTCCCCAGGCTGTGGTCATACGAGAGACTGCATCTTCTGTCAGACCAGACTGAACCCAGGGCCATCACTCTTTGGTCTTCCTTCCACGCTTCCTTCCAGCCTTTGGCTGTGGTGGTGGAGTTGTGGCAGCAGGAGGAGGAGGATCGTTGATCTCAATGACATCCGTCTTGTGTGTCAGTTCCCCACTCTCCCCCTTATGTAGGACTTTATAAATCAGGTCCTCAGAGATCTTGCGTTGGCCCTCCTGCATGCCCTGCAATTTGGTGGCAGCCATGCAGGCAAAGGCCTCTTCAGGACTGGGGAAGGCTCTGAGGGACACCGAAGCCTCCTGGATCAGCCTGTATGCTGAATCCTGCACAGGACTGGGAGTCATCTTCCTGGCTCGTTTATGTGGCAGGTGGAGGGGAGGAACCTGAGACTCAGTCATGCTGCGACTGGTCCCAGGCTTCTCTTGGCTGCCACTTAGCCCTGCCTCCTCCTGGCTGCCACTAATCCCCGCCTCCTCTTGACTGCCACATTCCACAGCCTCCTCCTGGCTGAGGTCTTCCTGTGTATGAAAAAGGGACATAGTTTTAGTATTTTTTACATCAATCACACACAATTTTCACCTCCTGACTGCTGCAAATTGAATGTTAACAAATATAACAGACTATCATTCTGAGCCCAGCATTTTGCATTCTTGTCCCAATTTTGGGTGCCCACTACTGTCTATTGATATGTAAAACACTTTTTTTAATCGGCAATTAATGATCAATAATAACATCTAGTAAACATCATTTATTCATTGCCCAGAAATCTGTAGAAGAATGCTATACCTGACTCCAGCTGGGCTCCTCCACTTCTTCCTGGCTGGAAGGCCCAGGTTGGACATCGGAAGCCTCAGCTGGTATGGAAGGAAGCGTGGAAGGGAGAGTAGAGAGGGATTCCCTGACTTAGTAACATAGTAGGTGAGGTTGAAAAAAGACACAAGTCCATCAAGTCCAACCTATGTGTGTGATTATGTGTCAGTATTACATTACATATCCCTGTATATTGCGGTCATTCAGGTGATTATCTAATAGTTTCTTGAAGCTATCAATGCTCCCCGCTGAGACCACCGCCTGTGGAAGGGAATTCCACATCCTTGCCGCTCTTACAGTAAAGAACCCTCTACGTAGTTTAAGGTTAAACCTCTTTTCTTCTAATTGTAATGAGTGGCCACGAGTCTCATTAAACTCTCTTCTGCGAAAAAGTTTTATCCCTATTGTGGGGTCACCAGTACAGTATTTGTAAATTGAAATCATATCCCCTCTCAAGCGTCTCTTCTCCAGAGAGAATAAGTTCAGTGCTCGCAACCTTTCCTCATAACTAAGATCCTCCAGACCCTTTATTAGCTTTGTTGCCCTTCTTTGTACTCGCTCCATTTCCAGTACGTCCCTCCTGAGGACTGGTGCCCAGAACTGGACAGCATACTCCAGGTGCGGGCGGACCAGAGTCTTGTAGAGCGGGAGAATTATCGTTTTATCTCTGCAGTTGATCCCCCTTTTAATGCATGCCAATATTCTGTTTGCTTTATTAGCAGCAGCTTGGCATTGCATGCCATTGCTGAGCCTATCATCCACTAGGACCCCCAGGTCCTTTTCCATCCTAGATTCCCCCAGAGGTTTTCCCCCCAGTGTATAGATTGCATTCATATTTTTGCCACCCAAATGCATTATTTTACATTTTTCTACATTGAACCTCATTTGCCATGTAGTCGCCCACCCCATTAATTTGTTCAGGTCTTTTTGCAAGATTTCCACATCCTGCGGAGAAGTTATTGCCCTGCTTAGCTTAGTATCGTCTGCAAATACAGAGATTGAACTGTTTATCCCATCCTCCAGGTCGTTTATGAACAAATTAAATAGGATTGGTCCCAGCACAGAACCCTGGGGAACCCCACTACCCACCCCTGACCATTCTGAGTACTCCCCATTTATCACCACCCTCTGAACACGCCCTTGTAGCCAGTTTTCAATCCATGTACTCACCCTATGGTCCATGCCAACGCACCTTATTTTGTACAGTAAACGTTTATGGGGAACTGTGTCAAATGCTTTTGCAAAATCCAGATACACCACGTCTATGGGCCTTCCTTTATCTAGATGGCAACTCACCTCCTCATAGAAGGTTAATAGATTGGTTTGGCAAGAACAATTCTTCATGAATCCATGCTGATTACTGCTAATGATATCATTCTTATTACTAAAATCTTGTATATAGTCCCTTATCATCCCCTCCAAGAGTTTACATACTATTGATGTTAGGCTAACTGGTCTGTAATTCCCAGGGATGTTTTTTGGGCCCTTTTTAAATATTGGTGCTACATTGGCTTTTCTCCAATCAGCTGGTACCATTCCAGTCAATAGACTGTCTGTAAAAATTAGGAACACAACTTCAGTGTGGTCTGACAGAAATCGCAGTCTCTCATAGTACCACAGCCTGGGGACATAAATGTCATCTGCTGCAGCTCCGGACCTCAGGGAATCTGTGACCTTCTTGCGCTCCCTAAGATAAGTGCTCCTCAGGCCACCAATTTTAGCTTTTAAATAAGGGATGGTTGCTGTGGGGACCACCGGCGTCACCAACTCCAGCAGTTTCTCCAGCGGTGCCTGCCTCTTCTGTTTGTGATTATAGTGGGGGTGTCTCACCTGCCACAGACAGGGCAGCTCCCTGTATTTGTCAATAAACAGGGGCAGGAAATTGTGGTCATTGAACCCATCCATTTTCTCTGCAAGACACAACACAAGACAAACCCTAATGTCAGGCCAAACTCCCCTAATCTTGTTACAATATAGGCTTCCATTTCGAAGCAGTATAGGCCCAAGTTTATATCCTTCCTTCGTTAGCACGATCGGCGTCTCCGATGCTCCGTCCTCCGCTCACAGATCGTACGTAAGACGCGCGCGTTACGATTTATGCACACTGCGCATGCGTATAAATCCGCCCGCCCCTGACATTCTTTCTATTCTATTCCCCGCCCCTTTTCGTTCGGCGCAGTGGAGGAAGAGCACATGGCGGATAGACAGCAGGATCGTGCTAATTACAGCAACGAGGAGGAGGAGGAAAGGCCGGAGCCTGAAACTTCCCGATCCAGAAGGAGATTAAAGGACTCAAATATGTCCTTTGGGGAGATGTTGGAGATGGTGGACATCCTGAAGAAGGCCGACTATGATGGAAAGTATGGGCCTTACCCCAACCCCAATATCCAAAAGGCCAAGATCATGGCGAAAGTGGTCAGGAGTCTGCACCGGAAATTCGGGGTACGACGATCGAAAGATCAGCTCAGGAAGCGGTGGTCGGACCTGAAATTACGAGAACATGAGCAGTACAGAAAGATCCGGAGAGTGCTGCAAAAAAGTAAGTAGTTGTGCTGTGTTCCTATTTTTTTTGTGTTTATTACGTTCGTGCTGCTCCATTTGCTTTTAGGAACTGTTGTACAGTTTAAAATGTCAACTTTCATGTTCATGTGCACATTATTCGTTCGGATCACACATTTTTATTTCGGACGATAAAATACCATTGTTTAGGCCATATGCATTTGGCCACCATTTTGACGCCCTATACTTGTCTTCAAAGAATTGGGTTGTGTAGATGGCTTTGTTACTAGAATGAAATGCAAACTAGATTGTGTGTAAGGAGAGGACACTCAGCAGCTGTTTTCACATCTGGACACTGGAGCACTAGTGTGGGACCCCAGAACACCATTTTTATTAGGGGGGGGCACACAGGTGCTCCAGTGTATACTATAGGGGGGGCTACATTTGTGAAGCTTGTACAAAACAGGTAAAGTATTGCAGCTTGACAAAGGACACTAAAAAATATACAACTTGGAATTCGGCTAAAATAGACAATTGTACCCCACTTCCAAGCAATGTTTCATCTTTATAGTTCTGACATTAAATATCTGTGTGCTAATTATACCATTTTTGTTTTATATAGGGGAGAAAAGACTCGGAGGACAGCCCTCATCCGAGGAGACCAGAGTCCCCCCCCCTCTGGAAGAAGGGGAAATCCCCCCAACACAAGAGGAGCAGGAAGAAGAAGACGTGGTGGAACTAGTCACCACAACAGGTGAGTGTCTGCGACCACAGGTTCAGATAAGAGATGGATGGCGGCATATTTTTTAGACCTAATTTATTTTGGGTTTCCTCTCTTTTTAGGTGATCGTGAGGTTGTGGATGAAGATCCTTTCACATCCGAAAGTGCCCAGATCCTGATCGGGGAGATCATGGGGTGTAATTTACAATTGGAAAACATCAAGCAAAACATCAATGATGTTATTCCAAAATATAAAAACATCATTGATGTTTTGGGGCGAGTTTAAAACCATATCAAAACTATATCAAATCACTTTCTTCTTTTGTGTGCTACAATGTGCAAAATGTTTTTGTGATTTTTCCCAAAGCCAAATTTGGAGGATGCACACAGTGTGTCAACATGTGCTATCTGCCATCACGGGAGATCAATGGACGTGTTTTTGGGGTGCGACCCCTTCCTCAATAATAAAGTAGCGGTGAGGAAGGGCTTTCTCCCCCAAAACACGTCCCTTGATCCCCCCTGATGGCAGATAGCACATGTTGACATTGTGAAATTTGTGTGCATCTTCCAAATTTGGCTTTTCCTGGGGTGATTTCCCCCCATCTGAATGCTATATCAAACACAGTTCCTAAATGCTCATGTCTGATATAGCCTTCAAGTTCTACCAAATGTGAACTTTGTAAGATCAAGATTTGTGTCTTTCTTGTTGGTTTTACACAGGCCTGTTTTCTATAAAATGCACATTTTGATTTTGGATAATGACACCACAAAAATTGTTATACAACAAACATGTTGGTTTGTCAGAAAAACCTTTGGTAAATGCACATGTGATTGTGCAGGTATTAAAAAGATTGTTCATCAAGAATGTGTGGATTATTGTCTCAACGCTACAACACTTTTGGGGTGATGTAATTGTTGTTTTATGAGAAAATGGGGGTAATTTTCTAAGGGCAAATCCACTTTGCACTACAAGTGTAGTTTCAGTGCAGTTGGAAGTGCACTTGTAGTGAAAAGTGTCTTTGCATTTAGTAAATAACAGCCAACAGTGCTTTGTATAAGGTTACACAATCATGACATTTTCTGCACTCCACACATTTCTGTCAGGGTCAGCTCAAACAAACACAAGCAGTAAATGTCCACAAAGAAGAGCCTGGGGGGAGATGCCTGTCGAGAACTTGAGGTCCTGCAGGCTTCTCCCTGTGGCCAAATACCGCAAGGTAGCGACCAACCTCTGCTCTGGAGTGGTGGCTTGCCTCATGCAGGTATCCTGCCTGCTGATATAGGGGGTCAGCGAAGCCAACAAACGGTGAAACACGGGGTCCGTCATCCTGAGAAAGTTCCTGAAATCATCAGGATTATTCTCACGGATCTCACGGAGCAAAGGCATATGACAGAACTGGTCATGCTGAAGCAACCAATTCTTGGTCCATGAACTCCTCCCCACCCTGTTCATGGACTGGACTTGTGTCAAGGTCAGGACCCCAACACCAAGCCCCCGCACAGCACGAACTCTACGAGGAGTACGCATACGAAACATGGCTAGAAAACGGTCGGCTGCTCAGAACGAAGTAACAGAACGCACTGAAGAACAGCAAGGCCTGTGAAGAGTGACCTGAAAAACAGCAACGAGCAGGCAAGATCACACAGAAAACTCCGATACGAACTGACTGCACGCACTGAAGAGCAGATACAAACCCACAAGCACAAACTGAACGGCAGAAAACGATCTGAAAGCCACGAGTCTGAAAAAGCGCGAATCGTCTCTCACCAAACTTTTACTAACACGAGATTAGCAAAAGGAGCCCAAAGGGTGCCGCGCTTGGTTCTGAACCGGCCTTTTCTAGTCTCGTCGTACGTGGTGTACGTGACCGCGTGGTTGTCGATCGGAAATTCCGACAACTTTGTGCGACCGTGTGTAGGCAAAACAAGTTTGAGCCAACATCCGTCGGAAAAAATCCTAGGATTTTGTTGTCGGAATGTCCGAACAAAGTCCGACCGTGTGTACGGGGCATAAGACATTGTATAATATTTTGAATAAAGATATGTGAAAAATGATTTTATAACTATTTGGTCAAGTGATTATTAAACCCAAGGAAGTAAATGGAAAAAAAAACAAACCTCTTTGTATTTTCATAGTTGTTTTACTGTGTACAGTAAATCAGCTGATAATATAAATATAGTGTATAGTATATATAGTTATATATACTATTTGGTGCAGCGCTGCACTTATTTCCACAGTAAATCAGCTGCCCTTGCTACTCCCAGAGAAGCAACTTATTTGTTTCAATGATCTTTAAACGGTACTGAGTACACTACTATGTGCCAGGAACCAAGCCTAACTGGGAGAGGCTGGGACAGAGTATGGACAACGAATGAAGGCACACCCAGCCCTAAAGCAGTAATAAACCCCAAAACAAACATTTCCTTTGTTTTTTTTTGTAATTCCTTTTTTTGAACCATAAGTTGCATTATACATACCAAACCAAGAGTATTTCAAAAATACAATTACATAGTTATGCTGGTAACATACACAGCATCAGAGCTACACCAGTAGCTTGACAAAATGGAGCATGTACAAGAATGAGGTCTATATTGGGTGGATGGGAATATATCAGAGAAAATGCAGTGAAGAAAAAAAAAAAACCCACAAGCATCTCCAAGGTTATATATATATATATATATATATATATATATATATATATATATATATATATATATATATATATATATATATATATATATAAATAAATAATAGCCCCGACCTCGTTGAAGCAACCTTATGGAAAATACCCCGGGGTGGTAAGAACCCCCGGTGGCTAGTATATCCCAGTAAAAACATGAAATGTAACATAATCAGATACATAATAGCAGCAAAAACTGCATGGAAAAGATTCCAGACTGACTGAAAGGGTATATAAAGGGGAAAAACAGAGAAAGAGAAGGGAATAAGAGGGGAAAACAAATATTGCAGAAAAGAAATACACACAGCATAGAGGGACCGGGCTTAGGCCCAGAGCAAAAAGGGAAAGGACAATAAAGAAACAAAAAAGCAGATTCACCTGGGGCCTCATAACACGTCCCAGGGGAAATTAACCAGGGTCCGAAACTTCCTGTAAATAGGCATCCGTAAAGACAAAGTGTTGCCAAGGCCTCCAAGTGTCATGAAAGGACTCCTCCCTGTTGAGTGTAGCTGTAAAGTCTTCCATGTCCCTGAGTTCATTAATTTTGGTAAACCAGAGAGACCTCAAAGGCGGGTGCACAGACCTCCAACACAAGGAAATGCACAGCATTTAATAGCTGAATAGTAAGAGAGGTCTTGTATTTTTCAGTAGGCCGTTGAGAGAATTGCAGCAAACATGCTGCAGGGTCATCCGCCAGTTTGACATTAGTCAAGTGTTTGATAGTACTAGTCACATCTTGCCAGAACAGTCTAAGCCGACAATATGTATAATTGTGCCGCAATCTCCACTGCACTGCCAGCATGTGTCGGATACTTGTGGAAAAATACGGTCTAAGGTCATGGGAACCCTATACCACCTCATCAGGATCTTATAATTGGTCTCTTGAACCTTAGTGGCCATTTAGGATTTCTGGACAAAGTGAAAGATTTTCTGCTTTTGTGAATCGGTAAGCTGTATAGCAAGGTCAATTTCCCATCAGAAAAGGAAGGAGGGGATAAAACTCGTCTCCAGTCATATAAGGGCAGCATAAATTGTAGAAATTCAGTAGCGAATCGGTTCCCTCTTATGGAAAATACTCTCCATTTCTGTGAGCTGAGGAGAGACGCCTGGGGAACGAGAACACTGACGAAGAAAGTGCCGAAGCTAAAGACCGTTCCAAAAGTCCAAGGGGGGATCCACAGCGATGGCAAGTGCCGCAAATGAGAGTTTTCCATCTGACTCTAAGAAGTCACATAGATGAAGACGACCGTCCTGCTCCAGGCGGAGAAACTGAGGATTCTGGAGGCCTGGTTCGAATTCCGGATTACCCAAAATAGGAACCATGGGGGAAGGCAGTGGAGATATCGAAGAGCTACGGAAGGTGTCCCTAGATACTTGCAAAATGCTTCCCAGAGTGGGGTGGTCACTTAGAACCTTCGGCAGTGGAGAGGCAATCCATCTTCGCCTTACCATCTGAGTCCCCCATCTCCATGGCCACCCAATGCTTTGCCTCAGCATGACAATGCCAGTCAACCAGCCTAGTGAGGTGAGCTGCTCTATAATATGCCCGCACATCTGGGAGGCCCACTCCCCCCCGAATTTTTGGGGAGATGAAGAAGCTGGAATCTAAGGCGCAGTTTCCAATGGGACCATATAAACCCTCGGAATAGGGAGTTTATAAGCTTAAAGAAAGAAGGGGGTAAGCGGATAGGGAGAGTCTGCATCAGATACAGGATCCTAGGCAGAAATGTCATCTTGAGAGCATTACAGCATCCGTACCAGGTCAAGGTATGCCCAGGTCAAGGTATGCCAACAGAGCAGGTCTGACCGCAGTCGAAGAAGCAAAGGATCAAAATTGGCTGCATAAAGAGCGGCCAGGTCCGGCATGAAATTAACTCCCAAATGACGAATGGCATCAGATGCCCATCGGAACGGGGAAGAGGGGCGAAGACTAGCAACCACTGCCCGGTCTAACAAAATAGAAAGAGAAGAGGACTTTGACAGGTTAATTTGAAAATAGGAAAAGTTCCCATACGTACGCAATGATTGAAGCATTTTGTGTAAAGATACCAGTGGGTCTGTCAAGAAGAAGGTCATATTGAGATCAGCCGAGAGCATTTCTCTGGGACATTCGGACCTTGGACATTGAGGGAGGTGACCTTTAAGGAACCAATGGAGGACTACAATGGAGTCAGATAGATGAAGAGCTGAAAGATAAGGACTTCACCACTCAGCCCCATGTGAGAGAGACAAAGACCACAAAGAACATAGAAAAAGAGAGGGGGGAGCAGAGAGAGATGGAGAGAAGAAGGGTACAGGGGGAAGAAAAGGAGTCTAAACACATGTATTACTTGGGCCCCTAACAGAGCACACTAGGTACTTAGGCAGGGAACCGCCTTATCGGGGGATGTCTAAAATGCAGAGAAAACAAGAAAGTGGAGATGCACGGAGCAAGGATCCTGCGGGAACACAGTAATAATCTAACACATTACAGCCGCAAAATGTAAAGTAACTAGGGCAGTAGAGTTATAACAATGTTGGTGATCAAGGCGGGAGTAGAGTAAATGGGACAGAAAAATGTAAAGGAAGAGAGACATAAAAACTGATACTCTCTCCCATGGAACCCGTGGTGAATAAGGGCACAAATGCAAGGGGAAGGGGGTCCGCCCATGACCATTCACGGTAATATAGACCTAGTATGAGCACCAGTTGCCCACCCCCACCAAACAAGAGGGGATGGGAAGAGGGCAAGCAAACATAACCTGACTCCTACAAAACTAGTGAGGCCTTAGTTACAATGTAATATGTAGCAGGTATAGGTACCATCATCCCAAAATACTATAGTCAAAGGGAAATAGGGGGGGAAAAGACGTGATGGCAGTTGCTGCTACTGTCAATTCCCGTCTAGATCCCCCAAAAAGAGAAGGAGGGTGGGACTATTCCGGTACTAGGTAAAAAAGTACAGTGATAGACATAAGAACAAGTTAAAACTTATATAAATTCAAATTTTAATAGTAAAAAATACACAATTACAGACAAAGTATCTACATACAATCATAAAAACATTTTTTCATTTTATGATTGTATGTAGATACTTTGTCTGTAATTGTGTATTTTTTTTACTATTAAAATATGAATTTATATAAGTTTTAACTTGTTCTTATGTCTATCACTGTACTTTTTTACCTAGTACTGGAATAGTCCCACCCCCCTTCTCTTTTTGGGGGATCTAGACGGGAATTGACAGTAGCAGCAACTGCCATCATGTCTTTTCCCCCCTATTTCCCTTTGACTATAACCTGACTCCTGCTGATTGCGACAGTCCCGGGCTTTGCAGAGCAATAAATTGTATTGAAGCAAAGCAGACCAGGCTGGTCTCCCCCGATCCCAAAGGCTGAGGCAAAAAAGCCAGGAGACATGGCTCAGGGGCCTCCAGGAAGGCCACCAGACAGAACTACGACCCAGCCAAGAGAGTGTGGGGACCATCCGGGTCCCAAAAAAATAAGTCAGGGTGAGAAAAAATACTAGCCCAGGAGTGTCATAGGCAGCAGATATTAATGCTAACAGACCAACTGTATACATAAATAAATGACAAAGTGAAAATATCAAAAATAGAGCCCTCAGGCCAGGGGTATCTCCATAAAAAATGGATATATAACTGGGCCAAGTATAGCGAGTCAATTAGAGGAACAAGAAAAACTTGCAGTCAGTCTTCAGATGTAGCTGGTGTGGATTTGCGAGTCTCTTTACTGGAGGCTCGGGATCGACAAATCGGTTGTGGTCAAGGCAGGGAAAAGGAGAAGGCCTCTGGGCACAGCAAAACGTCAAACCAGTTAGGAACTTCTACAGCGGGTTTATCCAAGAAATTGAAGAGAGCAGGTAACTAGTCGGGGGTGCGCATATAATATTCAGACCCCTGTTTCCGAACAATCTGGTGGAAGGGGTGACCCCAGTGGTAGGTTGTATCTGCCTCATGAATTACCTCCAACAGGGGATGGAGCATCCCCCGCATGGTTTGGGTTTGCCTATAGACATCTGGATAGACACGAACAAGGGCACCGTTAAAGTCAATGGAACCCCTATCCCAAGCTTGGCGGAGGATCTCCTCTTCTACAGTGAAGAAATGGACCCTGCAGAGAACATTGCGTGGTGGTGCAGTGGGGCCATGAGCCTCCTGAGATGATGGCGGGGCACACGGCCCCTAGCACCAGGTAGGCACGATCTAGATCCAACTCAGCAGTGGGCGGTTTCCCCAGAATTTAGTTGAGAATTGCCACCACTGTGACGTGCAGGTCGCGGCCCATGGTGGCCTCATGAATCCCTCTCAGGCGCAAGTTGTTCCATCGGTTATGGTTCTCACCACAGCTGGACATCAGTGAGATGACAGCGGAAGGCCTGTTGATCAGCCTCCAGAGCAGTGAGCCAAGTAACTGTGGAGGTGGAAGCTGACTCAATGTCCGTCATCCTCTCCCCAACAGTGTCCACTTGCTTACGGAGTTCATGCAGCTCCTTGGAAAGTGCATGTACAATAGAGGAGGCCATATCTTGCAGGTCCTGCTTAGTGGGGAAATCTGCCATGATCTCCCTCAAAGCTTCCTCATTACAACTACCCAGCCCCTGTGTTAACTCAGAGCCAGTCTGTGGGAGTGCAGGGGACAGGATAGGTGAACGTGGCTGTGACTGAGCCACTGCGGCATCCCCAGTTGCAGTTGTGTAAGCTTCATGGAAGCTGTACCTGTGGGGTTGGTGCGTGGCGGTGCCATCTTAGTGGAGGCCAAGGGAGAAGGAGCCGGGTGCTGGCGGAAAAAGTAGTGGGTGATTTCTGCGTTCATCGGCTCCCCTGTAGTCTGTGTCAGCCGCCTGTCTCCCAACATGTAAAATGACCATCGCGGTCCGTGCAAAGCTCCAGAGTATGCAACTCTACTCCTCCATCGCTAGGCCACGCCCCCATATTTCCTTAGTTTTGACCTGGTGATCCTGCTAATAAGGCTGTTATTTTTTTTATCTTCCTTTGTAACAGACCAAGCTGTCCAGGAAAAATGGCATTTAGAGTGTTGCGATTAACCATTTATCATTGACAGGGGTGCTTACAAAGGACAGCTTTTATTCATGAATATAAAACCTTTATCCCAAATGGTGAAAAAAAACTTTTGCTGTAACTGCTTAAAGGATAAGTTCACATTTCATAACATGTTACACCCATATCCAGGGTGCAACATGCTACTAAATGAGAAGCCCTCAGAGACCCTGTCATGACAGCAGACCAGGGAACCTCTTCCTGCACTCGCTGTCTCAATAAAAAAAAAAGTGGCCGCATGGGGCTTCGCCCACCCAGGCCGCAACATGCATTACGGAGTTCTGTGAGTGGGAGAACTAAAACTACCATTGCGGCTGATTGTTCTCAATGAACTACCATAGTGCTGATGAACACTCTGGTAGTTCATTGATTCTTCCTGTCATTCAGTAACTGCCTGCCTTACGATGTCAGCTGACAGTCTGCAGGATCCTGAGATTGCACCCGTTATCTGCTGATCAAGTGTGCAATGATTTGCAGGTTCCAAATAAAAAAAAAATAAATGCAATTTTTTTTTACCTGCAAAAAGATATGCAATTATTATTATTTTTTTAAGGTGAACTTCTCCTTTAAAATGTGTTAGCCAGAGTTCAGCTTTAATTTGTTAGCCAAGTACATCTAAATCGGCTAGTGAATTTACCAATACCCCCTCCCCAGATTGACAATGCTGCTGTCCAGGGAGAGCAAGAATAATAATCAGCTTTAAAAAATGGCTTGGTAGGCAAACAACCATTTTGGACCGACAATTAATATAGTAAAACCTTTCATTTTAATACACAGTAATGCTTTTCTTTAGAGTGAATGGTTTCTAATACCATAATAGAGTGTTTTGAAAATAACGGTGGCACTGGGTGGTCCTGTCCCTTTAACTGTCACTCCTGAGACTCTCACATGATATTCTTGACCGCTTCTCAGGTCCTCTATCTGGTAACTTCTAATACTTGAGGAATTTACAGTAATTTCTAGGATAAAAAATAAAATAAAACAATATAATAATTTCAAAGCTGATATATTTATCTAATGTGTACAGTACCTGGTTAAACATAGAATGACCTCCTAAAAAAGGAAGTATCCACACAACTCCAAAGTGTGGCCATATTCAAAGGATTTGGAAAAATATATATATATATATATATATATTTTTTTTTTAAGCAAAAAGAGATGACTGCACCCAAATCCAAGGACTGCAGGTCTGCAAGTGCAGGCTTATATTTTCTATTGAGCAAAAAACATGATTAATCACCAGTGGGGCCTCTGTGACTCTGCCTTGGCTCTTAGTTCTGATCCCACCCACCCTATGGTGCTTCCTTTCCTGCTGATGAATTCTTCATAGAAGAAAGAAAATAAAAGTTTTGGATGTAGGACACTTTCATTGAAAATTTCAGCTGTGCAAACCTGAGAACTCAAGTGCAATTAACAAAAAAAAAAGTAAAACTGTTGGGTTGTTTATCTCCTCAGCAGCTAATACAACTGAAATATTAATTTTTGGGAGCACAAAGGCTGTCAAGAAAAAAGGCCAAGAGCCAAAAAAGAAAAAGAAATTGCGCTAGGTGCTAAACATAAGTAATAATAAAAATTGAAGTGGGGGACCATGAAGGAAGTCCTGCAGCTAAAACACAATAACCCCAATACATGGGCACATACAAAATACAAAAAAGAACAGTGTAGCGCTGAACTAGTAAAAAAAAAAAAAACACATGTGTTGATATATATAAACAAGACCCACAAACTTATCATGAGTCAATATGTGATATTAGATGATGTAAAACCATGACTAAAATAAGTGTAAACAAAACTGAAAATAAAAAATATTTCTATATAAATATTAACGAAATATTAGTTCATAAATGTGACAAAGTGAAGATATTGGATCCACAAATGAGCCCGATGAAAGGACCGGAGTTACATAATCCACCATCAGTGTAGCCCACCACCAGATGATAAAGTTGGAGGCTTACCAGAAAGCCTGCGACCGCCCTTATTCAGGGGGGTCAAAACAGGCTTAGTAGTGGGAGGTGAACTCCTGGATGTATCCCTCAATGGACTCCTCACGTTATCCTACTGGTCTCCTCTCTCCACGGCTGGTCCGCAGTGGCAAAAACACCAATATGGAGGAAAAAATCCTCAAAATTCCTCCCGGTATTTCTTCCCAAATAAGGTACATAAATGGGAGCCACAAATCCTGCGACAAAGTACCCCATGATTAGTGGGTCCTACACGATCCATGATCTCCCAATCTATGGATCGTGTAGGACCCACTAATCGTCCACTGAGGGATACATATGTCTCCCACTACTAAGCCTGTTTTGACCCCCCTGAATAAGGGCGGTCGCAGGCTTTCTGGTTAGCCTCCAACTTTATCATCTGGTGGTGGGCTACACTGATGGTGGATTATGTAACTCCGGTCCTTTCATCGGGCTCATTTATGGATCCAATATCTTCACTTTGTCACATTGAACTTTTTCTTTAAAGTATTTTTTGACACGTAATTTTGGTCACTTATATGAACTTTTTGATAATATTTCGTTAATATTTATATAGAAATATTTTTTATTTTCAGTTTTGTTTACACTTATTTTAGTCATGGTTTTACATCATCTAATATCACATATTGACTCATGATAAGTTTGTGGGTCTTGTTTATATATATCAACACATGTGTTTTTTTTTTTTCACTAGTTCAGCGCTACACTGTTCTTTTTTGTAAGAAAAAAGGCCAGTCTTTACAGGGACAGGTCTGTTGCAATGTAAAGAAGAATGTATTGCAATGTAGAGCTTTGTTTGGGTGCTGCTGGAGAACATGTTAATACTGCTTAACATGGGTGAGGTTCCACCGTAAGGCTAGTGGAGATGTCATGTTCCTTTTCAGAAGGTGCTTGAGACTGAGGGGAGTCACTGAACAGTTTTATTGTATGTGTGGATAATGTTGAGTAGAAGTTGTTGGCTGTAGATTAGAAATAGCTTAGTGTAAGGGAATGGTGTTTGTATCCTTTTAAGAGGAACCATGGGGTCGACTTTCTTTCAGGTGAGTATGATACCTGTGCTTTGGAGTTTATATCGACTTTTTCCTCCTGTGGAACAAGAATGTTGTAGGTAGCAAAGTGCATGTATGGAACAGTCAGTCTTTATATAAATATGTTTTATATGTGTGTTTTCACGTGATTTCAAAAGGTAGGGGTGCTTGCAGAATTTCTTAAACAGTTCCTAATGCTATTATATATTATATAGTCATTTAAGCCAACAGTAGTTAAAAAAACAACAGGATCTGGGAAAAGAGGGGAGTACTCACCTAAAGATCGGTCATCCCTTATCTCATTTACTACATATTGTTTTGCTGGTAAATTACATTTCATCCATACCTTGAGTGATGTTCCTTACAACATCTGTGCAGAATATTCTATAGAACAGTAAAAAGCCCAAACAGTCCTCTTCTGGAATTTCCTTCCATTCAACCACAGCTGAGGTTTTGGTGATACTTTTTATAGTCACATTAGGTGAACCAGTCCTGGGAACTTCAAATAATAATATCACTCACTTTGTGAGTTTTGACACACTAATAACAAGTATTTTTAATACCTAAAGATAATCTCTAGGCATCAACGTGTGGGTATATATATATATATATATATATATATATATATATTTTAGTTCTGGTCACCCTGTATTTGTACTTCTGATCATTGTCACCAAGACAGAAAGTGAAATCCACAGTTGTCATCGAAACAAGAGTTAGACCCCATTCACACAGGGGCAACACGACTTGCAGGTCGCCTCAGCGAGGCGACCTGCAAACGACTGCCCGGGCGACTTGCAAAACGACTTCTGCATAGAAGTCTATGCAAGTCGCCCCAAGTCGCCCCCGAAGTCGTACAGGAACCTTTTTCTAAGTCGGAGCGACTTGCGTCGCTCCCCTTAGAACGGCTCCATAGTACAGAACGGGAGGCGACTTGTCAGGCGACCTAGTCCCTGTGTGAATGGGGTCTTAAAGGAAATCTTTTGTTTTGGGGACAACTGTCTGAGTGGGGAAATCCTCTAACTTTGGGAGATTCCCACTAATTTCCTGTTGCATTTCTGGGACAAAAATTGAACTATATCCCCAAGCAAAAAAAAAAATACAAAAAAAATCTGAAAGGGGATTTTAACTCTTCCCTACTCTGTTCAAAGCAAAAAGGTTTTGGCTATACATACACTTTAAATGATACTGTATTTGTGCTCTACACTAGCAGTGTACGGATGTACATATGATGAAAGGGTTACAAAATATTGATTTACATGACTGCACACTTGTGGATGCTAATGGCCTTACCAAGCACCCTGTATTCTTGCTTCTTGTTCGGATGTCCCCAACATCATGTCCTGAGGCACCTTTGGCCCAATTGGCTTACTGGCTGAGATTGTGGGTTTTCTGGGACACTCTAGGAACACCTTTGTGAGCATCCACATATTTTGACTTTGAATTGAAAAAAAACATATCTTTCTGTTTATCACCTGTAGATCACCTGTGGTGGACCTATACCACTTCCAAAGATACTACATTTTGACTTAGGAGCCTTGTTATACCCTTTTGGCTAAATAGTCAACAGTTCCTTGGGCTCTTTCCTGCCTGACTAATTGCCTGATCTGACTTCAGAGAATCTTTGACTGTGTTCATCTCTATCACCAACACTAGGCTACCCATCACACCAACCCCCTGAAGAAGATAATGGAAGCTGGAATGCATTGGGGTTTTATTCATGCATTAGTGACCTTTTTGGTCTTTTTTTTTTTTAAGTCAACTGGTTATTCCTATGTCATTAATGCGATAGTAATGTATATGGGTTCCTCATACTAGAACCCCATTCTTTGTTTTTAATATTTGTACAATAAACTTTTGTATTTTATATATGTTTGTCTGTTTTGGTGCCTTTAAAGTCCCATCCAATATACAAATACCTTGCTACTATATGCTTGGGGATGTGGCACCTTTTTTGAGCATTGATTGCCTGTAGGACACAGTGGGTTTATAATGTAAACCCTTGCTTTTTTGGGTGTGTTAGCAAAGATGACATGCTGTACTTTGCAGTGCTTTAGAGGAATGGCTTTTCCATTGGTCATTACTCCTCGCCATAAATTACCAATTTTATCAATTATATTATGAGTAAGAAGAAATATAATAATTTACTATTTAGCTGCATAGAAGCAGTTGTCACAAACACAGTCCTGAACCCTTTTTTCTCAGTAATCCAAAGGTAGATACAAAGCTAAAACTTCCAAAAGTCTCTCTCTCTCAATTCGATTGTCTACTTGGTATAAATGACTGAACACTGTGGTGAACTAAATTGTACGGCTCATCATGAGCTTCCAAGTATCTGCAGTATTTCCAAGTAAATATGTTGTCGGGGCCATGTAGAGTATCGGCACAAGCACAACATGCTACATACCTCCTTCCTCCACATAGATGTAGGTGATTCCAAATGTTGTCTCACGTGTGGAATTCATACATTTATTTAAATCATGCAAGTGTATCATTATTGTGTAACGTTTTAATCCATCAAAAGGCCCTGGAAGCAGAAAAAAACATTACTCCTGCAGCTCTTTTTTAAGAGCAACACTTTTCAGAAATACTTCTGGGGAATAGTCTTCTGGCTATTCCCCAGAAGTATTTGCTAGGAATTTTTAAGCTTAACAGCGTTTTTTGCAGAATGCACAGCAAATGTGGAATGGAGAAAAAGCAGTGTGGGTCTCCATGGGAAATCTGAATTGTTGGCATGTCTTAAGCTGGCCATAGACAGAGTGAAATTTGGCCAGTTCATTAGGTGGACTTCTAATGAGCAGACAAGTTGGAAAATGTTTGTCAATCAATGGATGCAATCAATTGTCATTGTCACAGTATACATGTGATATATTCCCTTTATTTTATTACTTGTATTTAAGTAGCTGTACTATTGTGATGCTCATATAGTTATTTATACTAGTTTTGTGCATTCTGCAATGTCTGGAATCCATAGTTAAAGAAGATTTACCTTTATGGCAGCAAACCCCAATTCATTTTTATGAATACTTTTGTTGTTAGTGCAAAAATTATTGGCAAATTGTTACCATGAATAGAATAGTTGTGGATTCGTGTCATGCTTATATTAGACTTCATTTGCATGTAATTTGTTCCCCAGCTGATCACACAGAAATCATTATAAAACAATGGAAGCCAAGTGAGGAAAATCTTATCATTTTTATATGTAGCAAATATCTTTCCAGGTAATTCTATAAAGAAATCACAAAGGTAGAAAACATTCTTAACATTACATTTGTTTGAATATTTCTTTAGAGCCAGTCTTTTACATTTTTCAGCAAGATCATTTACTATACAATGCTACCATTGCTAAATAATTGAATACATCAATGGAGTGAATAAGTGTCAAGCAGTGTTCATTTTGGCAGCAAATTTCGATTTTGTTTTAATCTTAGGACTAAAATGGCATTTTAGTTTTAGTCCCATTTTAGTCTTCTGCAATTGTTCTAGTTTTAGTCGTATTTAGTCGACTAAATCTCCAGTACATTTTAGTTGACTAAAACTAATTAAATTGTAATGCATTAGTTAACATTTCTCTACAATTTCCAAACTCATTATATACTGTTGGAGTGAAAAATCTAATATGCTATTATTTATGGTATTGCGGTATGAACATGCACTACAGACCATGACCATTTTGAAGTCAAATTTAAATTTAGTTTTAGTCTTAGTCTTTTGACTAAAATGCCATTTTAGTTTTAGTCATATTTTAGCCATCTCAATTGTTTTAGTTTTAGTCTAATTTTAATCCACTAAAATAGTATTCATTTAGTCAACTAAAATGGTTTAGTCGTTTTAGTAGACGACTAAAACTTAACACTGGGTTCAAGAGGGCAGTATTTTCGATCTGAAACCATGATCAATAACTTGGGGACATGACCTTAAACAGGATGAAAGTTTAAAACTAATCTTAGAAAGCATTATTTTACTGGAAGGGTAGTTGATGCTTGAAAAACGTATGAAAAAGTGATATTAAAGTCTTGTTTTTTTTTTGTTTAAAAATAACAAACATGTTCTACTTACCTGCTCTGTGTAATGGTTTTGCACAGAGCAGACCAGTTCCTCCTCTTCTTGGGTCCCTCGCCGGCGTGCCTGGCCCCTCCCTTTTGTTGAGTGCCCCCACAGCAAGGAGCTTGCTATGGGGGCACCCGAGCCTCTGCTCTGTGTGTCCATTCAGGCACAGATCCGCAGCTCTCCCCGCCCCCTCTCTCTCCTCATTGGCTCACTAACTGTTTTGCTTGCGTTTATCTAGTAGAGAGGCTGAGGGGGGCTGTTGCACACAGAAGGTTTTTTTTTTTAGAATAGAATGCATTAAGATAAAAAAACTTCTGCCTTTAGAACCATTTTAAAAGAAAGAAAAAAAAGCCCTAAAATATGTATAAATTAAAAAAACAAACAAAAACAAAACAAAAAAAAAAACAAAATACACGGGCAGACTCCATGGACCACTTGGTCTTTTTTCTGCTGTAACTTTTCAACTTTTGTATGTCTCTATAATTAGCAATGTAAAATGAGGGGGATTGGAGTCTTTTATTCAGAAGAAAACTGTGTAGAGTTGTAAGCTCATATTGATGCCGCAAGCCCAGAAACTGCAGATAATTATTCAGAATGACTATAAATAGTGATATTAGTATCACTAAGAGCCCAAAATGTAATATATTATATAAATCTGGTGGCTGCATTTGTTTTCTGTTTTCAGAACAAGTATATTTTCTGCAAGTACAGAAAAAATGTTGATCCTGAGGGAAATACTTATCGTTGTAACTTCCTGTGTACTAAACTGAAATCTCAAACAGCTACTGTGTATTATGTGGACTAAAGAACACCTCCTTATTACGTAACGGAGTAGGGGGTGGGTGTTTGTAGATCAAATGAGGTGAACGGCCTAGGATGTCAAAGTTCCTACATAGATACAGTACATAAGTGAGCATTATCACCTTAGGAAAGGAAAGTTACTGGTAGGATCAGCAGGTGACAATAAAGGAAAGGAAGCCCGAATAATAAAAAAAAAACAACAAATGCAGCCACCATCAGAACATGGGGATGTGCCTGGATCTTAAGTCACTGGAAACAAGCGCAATGGGGTTGATTTACTAAAACTGGAGAGTGCAAAATCTGGTGCAGCTGTGCATGGTATCCAATCAGCATCTAACTTCAGCTTGTTCAATTAAGATTTGACAAAAAAAAAAACCTAGACTACATAGTATGCACATTGTAGAATCATACTGTTTGCCACTTAATCAGCAGGATGCCCAAAATTGGATTTTCTCTACTGTTTTGGAGTCTAAGTACTCTAGGCATTTTTTTTCAATGTGAATACCATATAGAAATAAATCTGCAATAAGTTTGCACAGCTATAGTTAAAAAAAAAATGCCTGTAAAAACCATATTTGTCAAACCGCATCATCAAGCCACATACAGTGGATATAAAAAGTCTACACGCCCCTGTTAAAATGTCAGGTTTCTGTGATGTAAAAAAATGAGAAATGAGACAAAGATAAATAATTTCAGAACTTTTTCCACATTTGATGTGACCTATAAACTGTACAACTCAGTTGAACAACAAACTGAAATCTTTTAGGTGGAGGGAAGTAAAAATAAAAAACTAAAATGATATGGTTCCATAAGTGTGCACACCCTTACACTAATACTTTGTTGAATCACTTTTTTGATTTTATAACAGCACTCAGCCTTTTTAGTTATGAGTCTATCAGCATGGCATATCTTGACATGGCAATATTTGCCCACTCTTCTTTGCAAAAACACTCCAAATCTGACAGATTGCGAGGGAATCTCCTGTGCACAGCCCTCTTCAGATCACACCACAGATTTCCAATCAGATTCAGGTCTTGGCTCTGGCTGGGCCATTCCAAAACTTTAATATTCTTCTGGTGAATCCATTCCTTTGTTGATTTGGATGTATACTTTGGGTCGTTGTCATGCTGAAAGATGAAGTTCTTTCTAGGAGACGCCTGAAGGTTTTGTGCCAATATTGACTGGTATTTGGAACTGTTCATAATTCCCTCTACCTCGAATAAGACCCCTGTTCCAGCTGAAGAAAAACAGCCCCAAAGCATGATGCTGCCGCCACCATGATTCACAGTGGGTATGGTGTTCTTTTGGTGATGTGCAGTGTTGTTTTTGCACCAAACATATCTTTTGGAATTATGGCCAAAAAGTTCAACCTTGGTTTCATCAGACCATGAAATGCTGACGTTCCACACAACAGTTTCTCTAATTCTGTGACTTTCACACTGTAGAACGTGTGTATTCTTTCACATGTGCATGCATGCCTGTACGTATGCACTTGTGTGCTTGCACACTTGTTTGTGCATGCTGTATACACGTACATGTGCAGTGTGTATAATAATAATAATAATTCTTCATCAATAATTTTTCATCTATACAATTTGCACAATTCTATATATATGTATATTTGCATACTATCTATTCACACTTGTACTCTACCTGTAATTGTGTACAGCTAACTCACTTCAGCAAGTAGCAATGTTTTTTACACTTCCTGAGCAATACCATAAGATAAGAAAGAAACACTAATTTTTCTTTTTTTTTTTTGGCTCCTTAAAGGCTTTTTAATGTTCTAACACTTCAACTATTTTAATACTTTAACATGTTTATATTTTATTTTTAACCCTTATTTTTAATTGTTATACGTCTCCTGGTCTGCAATGTGTAGTATACGATTTTTTCTTTTTATATGTGCTCTGTACTATATATATTTTTGGTATCTATTCTATTTAGAGTGCTGGGATGTGGACAGCTTTAAAGCTAAGGAGAATCCATCACTTACCATGTGATATACCTCCCAACTAGCCACTCTTTTATGTTGGTCTACCATATTGTACAGACTTCTCCTGTTGTTCTTCAAAGATCTGATGAAGAGGGAACCCCTCGAAACATGTCAGCCACCTTTTAGCACTTGCCCTTGCATGGGCATGTCCAATTTCTAAAATTTTAATGTGTTTATTTTGTAACCCTGTTTTTATGAATACATAGCTACTTTTTATATGCATTTATTTGTTTCTGTATATAAATAAACTGTATCAATTTGATCAAAGCGTCAGATCACTTTCCTTCACCTGGCTCTCTTCGGACCACCCCTGGTGAGCTTAGGCAGTGGGACACGCATGATAATCTTTTAATTCCCTCCCTTTGAAAGTACTACCACTCTATACTAGCAACGCCTTCACAAGCGCAGGAGAAATTCTCTTTGTTTATAATAACATATTTTCCCACATGCTTTTGGGAGATTTCAGATGTGTTTTTGCAAAATTTAGCTGGGCTTGGATGTTTTTCTTTGTAAGAAAAGGCTTCTGTCTTGTCACTCTACCCCATAGCCCAGACCTATGAAGAATAAGGGAGATTGTTGCCACATGTACCACACAGCCATTACTTAGCCAGATATTCCTGCAGCACCTTTAACCACTTGCCGACCAACCACCGTCATTGTACTGCGGCAGGTCGTCACGATCCTGCGAGCAGTCGTAGCTGTACGTCGGCTCCTTTAAGCAGGATAGCAGGCATGCGCCCGCTGCACTGCGGGGTTGGCGATGCTCGTGACCGGCGGTCGTGAGCACGAGAGGCAGAACAGGGACGTGTGTGTATAAACACACAAACACCTGTTCTGAGAGGAGAGGCAGATCATGAGTTCCTAATATCTAGGAACCACGATCTGTCATCTCCTATAGTCTGCCCCCTCCCCCTACAGTTAGAACACACACTAGGGAACACAGTTAACCCTTTGATCACCCCCTAGTGTTAACCCCTTCCCTGCCAGTAACCTTTATACAGTAATCAGTGCATTTTTATAGCACTGATCACTGTATAATTGTCAATCGTCCCAAAAATGTGTCAAAAGTGTCCGATGTGTCCGCCATAATGACGCAGTCTCGATAAAAAACGCAGATCACCACCATTACTAGTAAAAAAATAATAAAAATGCCATAAATCTATCTCCTATTTTGTAGACGCTATAACTTTTGCACAAACCAATCAATATACGC
Source organism: Aquarana catesbeiana (assembly GCF_042186555.1). Lineage (NCBI taxonomy): Eukaryota > Metazoa > Chordata > Amphibia > Anura > Ranidae > Aquarana > Aquarana catesbeiana. The sequence continues at coordinate 121,716,712 of NC_133324.1, read as the reverse complement.
TTATTGTGATTTTTATTACCAAAAATATGTAGAAGAATACATATCAGCCTAAACTGAGAAAAAAAATTAGCTTTTTTAAAAAAAATTGGGGATATTTATTATAGCAAAAAGTACAAAATATTGTGTTCTTTTTCAAAATTGTCGCTCTTTTTTTGTTTATAGCGCAAAAAATAAAAACCGCAGAGGTGATCAAATACCACCAAAAGAAAGCTCTATTTGTGGGAAAAAAAGGGACGTCAATTTTGTTTGGGTACAGCATTGCACGACCGCGCAATTATCAGTTAAAGCAATGCCGTGCCGTATCGCAAAAATGGCCTGGTCATTGGGCAGCCAAATCTTCCGGGGCAGAAGTGGTTAATGTTGCTGTAGGCTTCTTGGCAGCCGACCTGACCAGTTTTCTTCTTGTCTTTCCATCAATGTTGGAGGGATGTCCAGTTCTTGTTAATGTCACTGCTGTGCCGTATTTTCTCCACTTGATGATGACTGTCTTCACTGTGTTCCACGGTATATTGAATGCCTTTGAAATTCTTTTGTACCCTTCTCCTGACACCTTTTAACAATGAGATCCCTCTGATGCTTTGGAAGCTCTCTGTGGACCATGGCTTTTGCGGTAGGATGCGACTAAGAAAGTGTCAGGAAAGACTTACTGGAACAGCTGAAGTTTATTTGGGGTTAATCAGAGGCACTTTAAATGATGGGAGGTGTGTACTGACTATTTAACATGAGTTTGAATGTGATTGCTTAATTCTGAACACAGCTACATCCCCAGTTCTAAGAGGGTGTGCACACTTATGCAACCACATTATTTTCATTTTTTACTTTTACTCCCCCAACCTAAAAGATTTTGGTTTGTTTTTCAATTGAATTGTACAGTTTATAGGTCAAATTAAAGGTGGAAAAAGTTCTGAAATCAGTGTCAGTAGAGTGGACAGTGTCTTTAGGGCACAGATTGGTGTCAGTAGGGCAGTGGACGGTGTCAGTTTTTATTTTTATTTTTTACAATTTTATTTTTTTTAATTATTTATTTTTTCAGGAGCCCCATTAGGGGGGTTTGGTGAATAATCAGGGGTCTAAACAGGAGAATCCGTGCCACACAGGGTGATTAGGGTGTGCCCAGGCACACCCTGTGCGCACACCTATATTCCATATGTTAATGATTCAATTACAGATTCCACATACTCAGACATCTTCATATGATGGCATAGCATTCTTTTTAAATGCTCATTAATTTGTAAGAGGAAGGAATCTCCCTAAGGAGAACCTTCTAAATGTTGGACTTAGTGTGTTGTCCGGTACCACATCCTATATAGCAGGGGTATGCAATTAGCGGACCTCCAGCTGTTGCAAAACTACAAATCCCCTCATGCTTCTGACAGCCACAAGCATTGACACCCAGAGGCAGAGTCTTGCTATGCCTCAAGGGACTTGTAGTTCTGCAACAGCTGGAGGTCCACTAATTGCGAAACACCTAAGAAAATCAAGACTTTAACGGTACCAAAAAAATAAGCAAAAAGTTTTACTTGTACAAATGTTAAAACATTTATATTCAAATTGTTAAAGGTTACATGAAAGCAATCACATACAAACATAGCTGTATAACATCATATTTTCCCCATCATCTATATCAGAGATGGGTGACCAATGGTGGACAGGAGCCTTTCATACGAAGGAGGGGGCACTTTATATTTATAGGGACCTGATGTGGACCTCTCCGGGCTAGATGATGCTGGACTTTTAGAAGTTCCATCATAATCAGAGGACCAATTGGCTTTTCCAAGGCTACCATTCTCTCCAGGATATGATCAGATACATGTCAGTTGCTTGGAATCCACTCCTTCCATGATACCACAGTCGTTGGCTGTAGAATTTAGTTGTTTTCAGTATGAATCATGTATCCATAACAGAGCCTCACTATGCTTGGCTTCCTGATGAAACGGGCTGTTGACCCGTGAAACGCGTTGAAGTTATAGCACGTTATCTATACCCCTACTCTGATATGGATGATGGGGAAAATGTGATGTGATACAGGATACAGCTATGTTTTGTATAACATTATTTTCATGTAACCTTTAACAATTTTAATATATATATATATATATATATAGATAGATAGATAGATAGAAATGAATGCAAAATCTAAACAGGCACATTACCAGGGGAAGTCAAAGGTTGGACCAGAGTGCTGGCTGACAAGGTATTCCCGGCTTCATTGAAAGCAGTTACAGACACATTGAAGAAAGCGACAGAGAGGTTGACGAGGAAATTCGTGCTATTTGTTTGGTGGAAAATATTAATGCCACAGCTGTTTGGTAGCCTCTGAATCATGACATTGTATTTATCCACATAGACATGCATCGCATACTGCAAGGATTCAAAAGAAAGTTAAGATGAAAACAATGGACAACAAAAGGGCAATCAGAGCTGCCAAAGAAACAACCATATTATCTCAAATATATTTATTTATTTATTGTATATTATAAGAATGTTTCATGAAAAATGTCTATGACCTTATACAAGTCTCTCAAAATTGGCATACCAGTGATCTGCAGACCTCCACTATGATAGCAGTACAACCTGTATTTCCTAATTCTATAAAAAATAAAATTAAAAAAAGGGATTCCAGATCTTCCGGTGTGAAACATAGTATCTAGTATTTTCCCAGATATTTACATAAGGCCACATACATGCTAATGTGTAGACATCATTGTTCTCTAAGGCATCTGAAGCTGTCATTGCCTACCTAAAACATTTGCTTTGATGTATGTCCAGAAATCTGAGGCAAGTTAAAGTTTCTACTCTCATCTTATCTTATACAGGACCATGTTATTGAAGGGTAAGTTCACCTTCATGTTACACCCTCCATCTAGTGGCCAAAATACAGTATAGTTATCTGAAATACCACACTAAGAAAATGATATTGCATTTTGGCCAATAGCTAGATGGATTCAAATTCTCAGGGCAAGCATTTTAGGGTGTACCCCATTCTTCTAAGATCCAAGCAGTGAACTTTGTGTATTAGCGCACCCCAAAATTTTGTCCTGAAAATTAGAATTTTAGTGCAAATATGGAAAAGGTATCGCGGACAGTGCTCAATTGTTTTTGATACCCTGCCTGGTTAATTATAAGGTAATTAAACTCATATCCCAGCAATGTTTTGATCCGAATTATTCCAATGCAGTTATGTGGCAATCCTTCATACAATCACAAGAATGGACCCTTGAGTCCTTGATTGGATGAACTGGAAATTCTTAGGCAATATCTTCTGTGTATTGAGAGATTGCCAACAGCATACCACATCTGTAAAGTTTGTCCAATGTTACATGAAAAATGGATGGAAGATTATGGAATAAGAAGCCCATGTATTGATACCTTTAAATTGCATGAGAGGTTAAAGTGATTGTAAACCTTCCTGTTTTTTTTTTTTTAAATAACAAACATGTTATACTTACCTCCACTGTGCAGCTCGTTTTGCACAGAGTGTCCTCGATCCTTGTCTTCTGAGGTCCCTCGGCAGCTCTCGCGGCTCCTCCTCTCATCAGATAACCCCCTAGGAGAAGAGCTCTCCCAGGGGGTTACCATACGGGCACGCTCCTGAGTCCAGCATTTGCGTCCATAGACACGAATGCCAGACTCGGCCCCGCATCATTGGATTTGATTGACAGCAGTGGGAGCCAATGGCTGTGCTTCTATCAATCTATCCAATCAAGAACTAGGACCCCGTGCAGAGAGGGAGACCGAGTATTCCGCCGCGGGAATTACAGGGCTCAGGTAAGTAAAACGGAGGGCAGGTCATCGCCAGAGGTTTTTTCACCTTAAAGCATAGGATGCATTAAGGTGAAAAAACATGAGGGTTTACAACCCCTTTAAGAGGGCAGTCAGACATGCAGGATGACCTGCCAGCCTTAGGGCTTGGGTAAGTAAGCAAATACAGCATGGTTTCAGGAGCATTCAGCTTGCATTTTAAGGCTAAGTTCACACTGCTGCAATCTGACTTTGAGTGCTGGTTCACATTGAGACGATTTCTGATGCAATGAGTTGCACAGAATTGTATGACAAGGGAAATCACATTATTTTCAATGGTGCCCATACACATCTATGCAGTGCGATTTTGGAAAAGGTTCCTGTGCTACTTTGGTGCGATTTCAGTGCAATATGGCTCCATAGAATACGCTAACCACATCCAAATTCGTACTACATAATCGCACTGAAAACACATAAAAATTGCATCACAGCCCCTAAGTGGAAACAGAGGAACCTTCCCTCTTTGAACTGCAAATGAAGGTCCGAGGTGCAAAGAGAATGGAATGCCTTATAGCTTCTCTGATCAGTTCCCTGGACAAATACAACCAAGTCTGAGAATTCTGGAACCTACTGGAGACTCCACTAACCTGACAACCTTGTGTTGTGCAGATCCTGCAGCAGGGCACACTATGGAGTCCAGCCTTGAGGTGCACTGGGGGCCTTGGCAGTTGGGCGTTCTATTTCCTTCTCCCTTTTCTCTTCTGTTTGCTCTACCTTTCTTTTGTTTCAACTTTTCTGTTTTACTTTTTTCGTATTGTTGATACAGGAGTGTGTTTTGTGCAGTCGTTTACCTGCTGATAGCTCATCGCTGTCCTGCTCACTATTTTCCTCTTTCCAGAAACAAACTTTTTACTTCGCTAAGCCAAGTTGTGATGTTTGTGTGCCAGACATGAGGTCATCTATTTAAATAATATTATAGGGATACAACGGCGCTACCTCAAAAACCTGTATGCCTAAGCATATACAGGAAACATTAAGTGGAAAATGTTTTTTGTGAGCTTGTATGTGAACACGTTTTTCTATATGTAGGGAAAATGTGATGTTGTCACGGATTAGTAGAAGCTGACTAAATCACATAGATGTAAATCAGCATGGGCTTACGTACAGCCTCCTGTGAGATATATAAAACCTATCACCAAACACCTATCTAACAGCCCATATATTCCTGATAGGTCAGTATACTATCTCTAGATCAAAAACTCCAGACAACATATTCTTTTTTTTTTTTTTTTTTTTTTTTTTTTTTACAAATTTTATTTTATTTTTTTTTTTCAAAGGGAAAGGTCCATGGACCCAGAATACATTTACAAACATATGTTCAGCATAAGTCAAGTAAAGGTAAATGATGTACCAGTATGTAGCAATCTGTCAAACGTCAAAGAGGAGTACAATGTCTAGTTAAATGATCCATATAGACATCCCTTATCATTTATTTTAATCAAAAAGTATCCCTGTCACTGTGTAACACAGCACAAGGTAGAAAAAGAGGAGACTAGTATAGAGAGAAGCTGAGAAACAAAACACAAACAATAGAGTGCATAAATAAAAATAAATAAACTGCGCTAAAACAAAAGTTATATGTGTTGGGTGAGTTAATAGTGTGACCTAACACCAACAAAAATATAGAAAACAAGTCCAGTAAATAAAAGTCCAAATTCCCAAAGTAGTAGGTATTCAGTATAAATGTGGATGCTGTTCCAAATGAGCTATGATTGCTCTTACCAGAAATCCAAAGATATAAGCGGATGGCAAAAAACCCTTGCCAGGGCCTCTGAGGTATTGGACCAATCAGCACCGTCCGTGGTCAGATCAAAATCCCCTCAATGAATGCAGGAGAGAAGCAAACACAAGAAAAACTGGCCATAGTGTAGTATGTTAAATGCAACTCACGATGATAAACAGGTTCTTAGCAGGTTAGGAGCTGACATAGAGCACCTTGATACGTCCTCATTAACCCGAAGTTCACATCGTCAGTAAACCACCCAGAATATAAAAAATAAACTCTCCATGGTGAAGTACGTTTAAAAACAAATTTAATAAATAAAATATTGCACTCACAGAATAAAAGCACTTATATCGCATAAGTATATGTCGCCGGCCGGCATACAAGCATGGAAGCGAAGCTCGTCCTACTTCCTGGTCTCGTGGTAGCGTCGCTGCGTGCGTACCCAGACGCGTTTCGTCATCAAAAGGACGTTCTCAATGGGGCTCAATGAGAACGTCCTTTTGATGACGAAACGCGTCTGGGTACGCACGCAGCGACGCTACCACGAGACCAGGAAGTAGGACGAGCTTCGCTTCCATGCTTGTATGCCGGCCGGCGACATATACTTATGCGATATAAGTGCTTTTATTCTGTGAGTGCAATATTTTATTTATTAAATTCGTTTTTAAACGTACTTCACCATGGAGAGTTTATTTTTTATATTCTGGGTGGTTTACTGACGATGTGAACTTCGGGTTAATGAGGACGTATCAAGGTGCTCTATGTCAGCTCCTAACCTGCTAAGAACCTGTTTATCATCGTGAGTTGCATTTAACATACTACACTATGGCCAGTTTTTCTTGTGTTTGCTTCTCTCCTGCATTCATTGAGGGGATTTTGATCTGACCACGGACGGTGCTGATTGGTCCAATACCTCAGAGACCCTGGCAAGGGTTTTTTGCCATCCGCTTATATCTTTGGATTTCTGGTAAGAGCAATCATAGCTCATTTGGAACAGCATCCACATTTATACTGAATACCTACTACTTTGGGAATTTGGACTTTTATTTACTGGACTTGTTTTCTATATTTTTGTTGGTGTTAGGTCACACTATTAACTCACCCAACACATATAACTTTTGTTTTAGCGCAGTTTATTTATTTTTATTTGTTTTGTTGGTGTTGTCGCACTGTTTACTGCTGCTTATTCTTTTGTATTTCTAGCGCGGAATTTTTTCTGTTTTAATAGAGTGCATAGGTGGGTAATAGTGGGGAAGAGGAAAGAATTAGGGAAGGGGGGGGGGGAGGGTAATGTGACATCTGAACCTATCTCTTCTTGTTTACTATTGGGAGTATATATATATTATACCTCTGGGGTGGAAGTCTGTACTTCTTTTAGGCTCCTACCGTGCTTAACCTTGATCTGCATCTGGGGAGCTAAGTAAGGTCTGGCCTTCATCTGAATATTCAAACATGTTCCAGAGTGACCACGTCTTAGAGTATTTCTCTTGTTGGTTCCGAGCCGAAAGGATAAGGTCTTCGAATTTATTGATTTCTGTTACCTTTCTAAGCCACATCCCAACCGTCGGAGATTGTGAGGATTTCCACATAAGCGGGATGCAGGATTTGGCGGCGTTGAGGAGATGACAAATAATGGATTTTTTATAGGCTTTCACTGATCTATCTGAAACATGGAGGAGAAAAAAGGCTGGGTCGTCTGGTATTTGCTGTTCTGTAAATTTCTGTGTAATGTTTTTGACTTCTAGCCAGAATCTTTTAATTTTCGGGCATGACCAGAACACATGAAGTAATGTACCTCGTTCCTCCTGGCATCTCCAGCATCTATCTGATGATGCCGGAAATATTTTGTGTAGTTTTTCAGGCGTCCTGTACCACCTGGTCAAGATTTTAAAATTAGTTTCTTGTGTTTTCGTGCAGATAGAGGATTTGTATGTAAGCTGAATAATCCGTTGTTTCTGCTGAGGACTAAAGGTGTAATTCAGGTCTCGTTCCCAGTCAGCAATGTGTTTAAGTGAGTAGGTGTCTGGAGGAGTAATTAAAAGGTTATACATGTATGAGAGTGTGTGAGAGAATGTTCCTTCTGTGGAGCAGATTTCTTCCAAGGTCGTGAGGGGTCGAGCAAATTTGTTCGGTGGAGGGAGGGATCTAAAGAAGTGTGTGATTTGCAGGGCATTCCAGAACTTTAGTCTAAATGTACCCGTCGGGTTTGTAAGTTCTTGTAGTAAGGGCCATCTTTCCTGTACAAGAAAATGTGAAGCTTGGATATAGCCCGTAGATATTAGTTGTTTAAATTGATCTTCTTGATATCCCGGAGTGAAACGGGGATTCCCCAAAATTGGGAAGAGTGGCGAGTTTTCGGTCGAAATGGACCCTTTTTTGAACAAGAGAGAGCATACCTTCGTCGTATGACCGATGATGGGGTGGTATTTCAAATCTTTAGGTAGGGAGTCATAACACCAAGGTGCTCTAGTCAAGGGGATGGAGCTCAGATTCTGTTCAATCTGAGTCCATAGTTTTAGAGCTCCGTTTCTATTCCAGTCAACCAACCTCAGACAACATATTCTATGCATAAAAAACCATATATCAGCACATATATATTATGTCCTGTAAGAAAAACACAGATTTTTCCTCATACATCAATAACATATATATCTCTATGTTTCAGTGCATAGTCCGTATACTATGGAGATCAAAATATATTTTTGTGACAGTCCCATGCAGTTCGTGCCGCAATCAGGTTGTTCACAAGGTGACTTTCGTGCGTACAGCGTAAGGTGGTGACTTCTGTGACCCCCCTCAAAATGCTCACTCACCAAAGGTAGGAACCCCTGCAGGGGTATCAGGCCTGTAATCCTAATCAAAGGCTTTCCTGTTCACTGCTGTCACATCTCCAGTTGTGTCCCGGTGGGTCTTAATCCTCATATATCAAAGAAAAGGAGACTTCCATAGTGTAATAAAGTCTCAAAGGTGACTTTATTTTTATAAAATTGTGTATATAATAATCCGAAAATATTTCCAAAATAAGATAAAAAATAGTTTAAAAATGGTTTAAAAAACACATCCAAGCACAGTACTCCGCTATTCCTCCCTTGACCACTGGGGGGAGGATGATGCTCAGATACTGTCTTGTATGGTATCCACCATCACTGTAAGCACAACAGATACCAGTGGGGGAAGTGGCGATCAGCTGGACAAGTATCTGAGGACGAGTAAGTCCGTCGTGCGCGCTTCGTATCAGAGGACGAAGCGCGCACGACGGACTTACGCTTCCCACATCACTTCCTTGACAGACCTGTGGGTGAATCAGATACTTGTCCAGCTGATCGCCACTTCCCCCACTGGTATCTGTTGTGCTTACAGTGATGGTGGATACCATACAAGACAGTATCTGAGCATCATCCTCCCCCCAGTGGTCAAGGGAGGAATAGCGGAGTACTGTGCTTGGATGTGTTTTTTAAACCATTTTTAAACTATTTTTTATCTTATTTTGGGAATATTTTCGGATTATTATATACACAATTTTATAAAATAAAGACACCTTTGAGACTTTATTACACTATGGAAGTCTCCTTTTCTTTGCTATATGAGGATTAAGACCCACCGGGACACAACTGGAGATGTGACAGCAGTGAACAGGAAAGCCCTTGATTAGGATTACAGGTCTGATACCCCTGCAGGGGTTCCTACCTTTGGTGAGTGAGCATTTTGAGGGGGGTCACAGAAGTCACCACCTTACGCTGTACGCACGAAAGTCACCTTGTGAACAACCTGATTGCGGCACGAACTGCATGGGACTGTCACAAAAATATATTTTGATCTCCATAGTATACGGACTATGCACTGAAACATAGAGATATATATGTTATTGATGTATGAGGAAAAATCTGTGTTTTTCTTACAGGACATAATATATATGTGCTGATATATGGTTTTTTATGCATAGAATATGTTGTCTGGAGTTTTTGATCTAGAGATAGTATACTGACCTATCAGGAATATATGGGCTGTTAGATAGGTGTTTGGTGATAGGTTTTATATATCTCACAGGAGGCTGTACGTAAGCCCATGCTGATTTACATCTATGTGATTTAGTCAGCTTCTACTAATCCGTGACAACATCACATTTTCCCTACATATAGAAAAACGTGTTCACATACAAGCTCACAAAAAACGTTTTCCACTTAATGTTTCCTGTATATGCTTAGGCATACAGGTTTTTGAGGTAGCGCCGTTGTATCCCTATAATATTATTTAAATAGATTGTTACTAGGTAGGACACCCCTAGGAGTGTCTTTGTTTTAAGGGAGGCCGCAACCTAAGCAAATATACCATATAGACTGATCCTAAGCGCGTTTTTTTTCTGGTTTAATAGACATGAGGTCATGTCCAATCACCCACAGATGTCAAAGGACACCAAACAGCTTGCATATAAACATGCACGCTTGGCTCAGCCTAAGAAAAAGGAAGGGGGAAATTGATGAAGGAGCAGGAAGACTGACATGGTTTCTTTTCCTGGGAACAATATTTATTAAAGGATAAATTCACCTTTACAAAAAAAATATATATATTAATAATGTACATTTTTTTTTTTTTGCAGGTAAAAAAAATCTGCATTTATTCATTTTTTTGTTAGCAGCCTGGAAGATCATGGGTGCTATATAGGGCTTTTGCAGACTATTGCCCCGTACACACGGTCGGATCTTCCGACGGAAAATGTGTGATAGGACCTTGCTGTCGGAAATTCCGACCGTGTGTAGGCTCCATCACACATTTTCCATCGGATTTTCCGACACACAAAGTTTGAGAGCAAGATATAAAATTTTCCGACAACAAAATCCGTTGTCGGAAATTCCGATCGTGTGTACACAAATCCGACGGACAAAGTGCCACGCATGCTCAGAATAAATAAAGAGATGAAAGCTATTGGCCACTGCCCCGTTTATGGTCCTGACGTACGTCACCGCGTTCAGAACGATCGGATTTTCCGACAACTTTGTGTGACCGTGTGTATGCAAGGCAAGCTTGAGCCAACATCCGTCGGAAAAAATCCTAGGATTTTGTTGTCGGAATGTCCGAAACAAAGTCCGACCGTGTGTACGGGGCATATCAGTGCATCTGTCTGCTCGTACCTCGTACAGGCAGTTACACACCAGGAGGAAATATCAATGAACTACCTGGGAGCTCTCAACAGAGTCCTGGTTGTTCATTGAGAACTACAAGCCGACAGCCGCAAAGAATATCGGTGCTTGTAGTTCATTGATTCACAAGGATCTGTGAATCAATGATGCAGCTGTGTGGGAGGAGCCCTGCACGGCCACACTCTCTTTAAATTTTGACAGCAAGTGCGGGGAGAAGATCCTGTACTCACTGCAACAAAGAGGGGGTCAGATGCTGAACATGTTACACCCTAACTATGGGGGTAACATGTTCAGAAAGGTGAACTTATCCTTTAAACAAGTTTTTTTTTTAAAGAAAAGTCACAGACATACAGTCGTTGTCACAGAGCAAAAGTGCAGCTAAGAGTTGAAGCCAAAATGTATATACAACAATAATATGTACTGCTTTTATCTATAATCTAAGAAAATCAATCTTGTGCAGGCAGAGATGCGAAAAATAATAATTAACAGTGGGCAAAGGAATGTGGCTGAGACCTCCTGTGCCTTATACCGTGTACACACGGGCGGACTTTGACCGGACTGGTCCGACGGGACGAATCCGTCTGACAATCCGTCCGTGTGTGGGCTTCATCGGACCTGCAGTTGACTTTTTCGGTCGAAAATCAGATGGACTTTAGATTTGTAACATGTTTCAAATCTTTCCGACGGACTGGAGTCCGGTCAAAAAATCTGCTCGTCTGTATGCTAGTCCGACGGACGAAAACCGACCCTAGGGCAACTATTGGCTACTGGCTATCAACTTCCTTATTTTAGTCCGGTTGTACGTCATTAGGTACAAATCGGACTTTGGTGTGATTGTGTGTAGGCAAGTCCGTTCGTTCGAAAATCCATCGGAAGTCTGTTGAAAGTCCGTTGGAAAGACCGTCGGACCTTTGATGCCGAAAAGTCTGCCCATGTGTACACGGCATTAGGATACCAAGATGTGTAAGCTACTACTTTCTAAACAAGGTTTTCTAACCTGCCTGATGGTTGCCCAATTCAGAAGGAAAATGGCCAGAAATGGAGATATTAATCTCATGTCTATGGTCAGTTTTAGGCTTTACATTATGGGGTAAAATACCTTCCATTTTTACTTGTGAAAAAAAAATACCTTCCATTCAATGAAAACTCTTTGTTTGCCAGGAGATAATTTCTCTGTGATAACGGCAACTTCAGGGGATCCAGTCAGTTCTAAAACAAATAAAGTATAAATGGGATTGATTAGATCAGTGCTCATGTGATGCTTTATTGATGCCCGCAACTAAAGCTGGCCACAGTTGATGCAATTTTCTTTCCAGCAACCAGTGCCGGGACAAGGTCATCCAGCGCCCAGGGCAAAGATGTCAAACTGCACCATTCCCTTAAAGTTAGCGTCAAGACACCCCATCCCTGAAATAAACCATTGTGCCCAGGGCAGCCGCCCGCTCCTGCCCTCCCCTTGTCCCAGCCCTGCCTGCAACCAAAGGGTTGCAGGAAAGAAAATCACTTAATTCCTCCATCAGTACAGTCAGCATTGATGGGGGAATCCCTCCCACAGAGCTATTGAGTATTGATTGCTGCTAGCAACTCTAGCCACTGGCAATAATCGTATGTAAAAATACTGGTTGTACCCAAGTTGATCAATGGATTGACTTGGGAATAATCAGCCTGCTGAACTGGCCAAGATTTGAACCATCTATGGCCGGCTTAAGTGAACTTCTGGAATTCCAAACAACTTTTCTTGCATAACAAAGTGAACTTAGAGGAAAAGCACAGAGAAAAGAACTTCCATTAGCGGTTTGTTTTTAAATAGGCTGCTAACTTATCCTAGCTTTACTACCTAGTTAGTCATTTATCTGGAACAAGTATGCAGTCACTGAAGTATGCAAAATAATGAAATCCTGCTTGTGCATTTTGGATTATTGACTTGCTAAGTAGAGAATCCAGGGTCAGTGTAAAAGCTTGTGATGGCTCACAGCAGGGGCGTTGCTAGGGGGTGGCTACTGGGGCTATAGCCCTGAATCTGGGGGCCATAGCCCCGAGTCTATTGCTGCAGGGTCCCTGCCTAACCAGCGGGTTGCGACTGCTACGGCGGGATGGGCTAGCTGCATGAGAGAGGCAGAGGAAAGGAGAGAAGCGAGCGGATGGACGAGCAGAGATGACATCTCTCTTCGCCCACTCCACATCAGCGCTCTTCACAGCCAGGCCTCTTCAATTTGGAAGTGAGGTGCGGCGAGCAGCAGAGAGATGACATCATCTCTCACTGTCCTCCACACATCAGCACTTTTCCGCCCTCACAGCACAGTGGAGTGGAGGTCACGTGCTTCCTGTCATCGTGGAGCACTTTGCAGCCAGACCGGGTGCGGCGGGGAGCAGCGAGATTACATCATCTCTCACTGCCCGCCCCCCGCATCACCGCTCTCCTGCTCTCACTAAATGGACAAGTGCTGTCAGCCTGCCACCAATGCAGCATCAATGCACATTTGGTGGCACTGGCTGGCATGGCAAGTGACAATCCACATCAATTGGCAAGTGACATGGCAAGTGACAATCTGCAAATGGTGGCAGGAGATGTGGCAATCTGCAAATGGAGCCAGGAGACGTGGCAAATGACAATCTGCAAATGGTGGCAGGTGACGTGGCAAGTGACAATCTGCAAATGGTGGCAAGAGATGTGGCAAGTGACAATCTGCAAATAGGGGCAGGAGACGTGGCAAGTGACAATCTGCAAATGGTGGTAGGAGAACAGGCAAATAACAATCTGCAAATGGTGGCAGGTGACGTGGCAAGTAACAATCTGCAAATGGTGGCAGGTGACGGTGGCAAGTGACAATCTGCAAATGGTGGTAGGAGAACAGGCAAGTGACAATCTGCAAATGGTGGTAGGAGAACAGGCAAGTGACAATCTGCAAATTGTGGACGGGTGATGGTGGCAAGTGACACACTGCATCTGGTGACAGGAGATGTGGCAAGTGACATGCCCAGGGCTCACACTGATTCTGCAGTATAGTGAGTTGAACCACTTCATTATATATTAGAATGTAACAATAGAAATAATGCACTTCAATCACCCTGTCTCGCCCCCCCCCCGGACATGCAAAAAGGTTGGTGACTGCTGCTATGGGCTCTAGCTGCAGATCTTTTGCAGACCTAGCTACGCCCCTGGCTCACAGGTTCTCTTTAAAGTGACTCAGTCAAGAGAAAGTACAAGGGCTGTCAATGATGCCTCCTTGTAAACATGTGCCAACGTCATTTCAGAATTTACAGCATCAAAATGACAGCAGGTAGACTCTAATTTTCCAAAGGAGATGTCAGTGATGGCAGTATAACTCCATTAATTCATTTTTTGTTTTGTTCTTGAAAAAAAAGCATTGTCAATGTCTACTTACCCTCTGGTCAGTAGGCCCTTTAGGCCGGGTTCACACCTATGCGAATTAGATGTGGGTTTACCCGCATCCAATTTGCATAGCAGGAGAAGGTGATTGACTCCCTATGGAGCCGGTTCACATATCTCCTTTGCGACTGCGGAGCGCACTGCACAAAACACAGTGCGTCTTTGGCTCAGTTTCAGGGCCGAATTCAGGCATATATATTCGTCCCTGGATCGTCCCTGAAACGGGGAACAGGGACGCACAGTGCTCCTGTGCGATCTGCAGCCGGTTCCAGTGTGAACCCGGCCTAAAAGTTCTGCTAAGATTATACCAGAAATAACAGCAACAAGGAAGCAGAGACAGTGTAGAAATATATGCATTTCTTTAACAATTCAGCTCATTAGAAATTGGTTTTCAGTTGCAGTCAACAATAACATGAAATAGATGAATGCACAGGCTTACCACGTGGAATTGGTTTCTCTTGCGTCCATCTGCAGTGAAAACACGACTCACTTAAACATCTTTGCTGAAATACAAATGGCTTTGATGTTTCTGGCAGTGATACGTTGGTTGGGCGATTTGTTGCATTAATCTGAAAAATTTTAATATCTAAGTGTTTAAATCCTGTATTTCTTTCCACTCCAACGAGTAAGGCATTTGAGTGTTACAACTAAACTCCAGCTGTATAAATAAACATACACACACACTTATCAAAAGTATTGGGACGTCTGCCTTTAATGGCATCCCAGTCTTAGCCTGTAGGGTTCGATATTGAGATAGCCCAGCTATAATATCTTCAACTCTTCTGGGAAGGCTGTCCACAAGGTTTAGGAGTGTGTCTATGGGAGTGTTTGACCATTCTTCCAAAAGCACATTTGTGAGTTATAGCACTGATGTTGGACGAGAAGGCCTACCTCTCAGTCTCCGCTCTAATTCATCCCAAATGTGTTCTTTCAGGTTGAGGTCAGGACTCTGTGCAGGCGAGTCAAGTTCCTTCACCCCAAACTCGCTCATCCATGTCTTTATGGACCTTGCTTTGTGGACTGGTCCAAATCATTTGGTGGAGGGGGGATTATGGTGTGGGGTTGTTTTTCAGGGGTTGGGCTTGGCCCCTTAGTTCCAGTGAAGGGAACTCTTAAGGCGTCAGCATACCAAGACATTTTGGACAATTTCATGCTCCCAACTCTGTGGGAACAGTTTGGGGATGGCTCCTTCCTGTTCCAACAAGACTGCGTACTAGTGCACAAAGCAAAAAAATAAAAAAACAATATATAATCCAATTTTTTGGTAATATATAAAAGATCCTATGTTGAGTAATTGGATGCCTAACATGTCACGCTTTAAAATTGCGTGAGCTTGTGGAATGCTGACAAACTATGACACTTAAAAATCTCCATAGACAACATTTATTTTTTAGCGGTTACCTGTTTAGACAGAGGAGGTCTTGCACTAGAATTATTACTCTGGCTATAATGTTTGTGGTGATAGCTCACACGCGTGTTGCGAACACCATTTACATATGTGTGCGCGACTTATGTATGCGTTCACTTCTGCGCGTGAGCACAGGGGGGACAGGGGCGCTTTTCAATTTATTTTTTCTTATTTATTTTTACACTTTTCCTTTTTAATTTATTTTTCATCACTTCTGTTTCTATTACAAGGAATGTAAACATCCCTTGTAATAGAAGTAAGGAATAAGAGGTCCCCCTTATGGAGAGATGGACCCCAAATCTCTCCTCTACCTTTAAAAGCAAAAGATAAAAAAAAAAAAAAAAAAAAAAAAAGGGTTTACTTCTGCCGTAGATCATGACATTGCTACGGTCTTCCAAGATCATAGAGGTGATCAGAGACGATCTGGTGTTTTTTCACCTCTATGGTCAGTCGAGCAAACCGCTAGATCATTTCCCGGGCTCACCGGTATAAATGGTAAGCCTGGGAAACAGCATCGGGAGAGGGGGACCTGCTTCTGAAGGCGATCCAGTGGCTAATTAGCCACGCAAACCACTTTCATGAGAAAGCCCAACACCGGCCACTTGCAAGTCGCAACGCATATATACGTATTGCGGTTGGCAAGTGGAGATGTGTGTGTGTGTGTGTGTATATATATATATTATTATTATTATTATTATTATTATTATTCAAGATTTATATAGCGCCAACAGTTTACGCAGCGCTTTACAATATAAAAGGGAGACAATACAGTTATAATACAATACAATAGGATTAAGAGGGCCCTGCTCAGAAGAGCTTACAATCTAATAGGGTGGGGCAGGTGGTACAAAAGGTTGTAACTGTGGGGAATGAGCTGGTGGAAGTGGTAGGAGATTAGTTGGAGACGTGATAGGCTTTCCTGAAGAGATGAGTTTTCAGGGATTGCCTGAAGGTAGCAAGAGTAGGGGATACCCGGATAGATGGAGGAAGTGAGTTCCAGAGGATGGGAGAGGCTCTGGAGAAATCCTGGAGACGAGCATGGGAGGAGGAGATGAGAGAGCTTGAAAGCAGGAGGTCTTGAGAAGAGCGGAGAGGTCGATTTGGGTGATATTTGGAGACAAGATTAGTGATGTAGCTTGGGGCAGAGTTGTGAATGGCTTTGTATGTTGTGGTTAGAATTTTGAATTTAATTCGCTGGGTGATTGGGAGCCAGTGTAGGGATTGAAGTAGAGGGCTGGCAGACACTGAGCGGTTGGTAAGGTGGATAAGTCTGGCAGCAGCATTCATGATAGACTGAAGAGGGGATAGCCTATGGAGCGGTAGGCCAATGAGAAGGGAGTTGCAATAGTCAAGGCGAGAGATAACAAGGGAGTGAATGAGGAGCTTGGTGGTTTCATGTGTTAAAAAAGGGCGAATTTTAGAGATGTTACGGAGGTGAATTCTACAAACTTTTGACAGCGATTGGATTTGAGGCTGAAATGACAAGTCAGAGTCTAGGATTACACCTAGTACCCTGGTGTGAGGGGAGGGACTGATGGTTGCATTGTTGATTTTGATGGAAAAGTCATGGAGGGGGGCACGGTTGGGGGGGAATATTAATAGCTCAGTTTTAGAGAGATTTAGTTTAAGGAAGTGGTGCGACATCCATGCTGATATGTCAGTTAGTAAGTTAGTAATGCGAGAGGAGACTGAAGGAGTGAGGTGAGGAGTAGACAGATAGATTTGGGTGTCATCAGCGTATAAGTGGTATTGGAAGCCTTGGGCAGTTAAGTGACCAAGGGAGGAGGTGTAGATAGAGAAGAGAAGGGGTCCAAGAACCGAGCCTTGGGGGACCCCCACAGAAAGGGGCAATGGAGAGGAGGAGACAGAGTTGTAGGTGACACTGAAGGAGCGCTGTGATAAATAGCCAGAGAACCAGGATAGAGCAGAATCTCGGAGGCCAAGGGAATGTAGTTTATTGAGAAGGAGCGGGTGGTCAACAGTATCAAAGGCCACAGAGAGGTCAAGTAGTAGGAGTATGGAGTACTGGCTGTTGGTTTTAGCAGTTAGTAAATCCTTAGTGAGTTTTAGTAAGGTAGTTTCCGTGGAGTGCTGCGAGCGAAAGCCAGACTGTAAGGGGTCAAGAAGGTTATTTTCATTGAGGTAGGAGCTAAGACGGTTGTAGACTAAGCGTTCTAGAAGTTTAGAGGTGAATGGGAGTAATGAGATGGGTCTTAAGTTGTTCAGGTCGGTAGGGTCCAGTGAGGGCTTTTTAAGAATGGGAGTGATCTGCGCATGTTTTAGAGGGGAGGGGAGGGAAAAATGCCATTAGAAAGGGAGAGATTGAAGATGTGGGTGAGGGAGCATAGGATAGAAGAAGAGGGTGACCGTAGTAGTTGTGAGGGAACAGGATCCAAGGGACAATTGGTTAGGTGGGCATCTGAGAAAATTTTTGTTACCTCTTCCGTAGTAGCCAATTCAAAAGAGGAGAGTGTTGAATGTGCTGCTGGGCAAGGTATGATGGGTGGGGAAGACGTACGCACAGTGGAGATGTCCTCACAAATTGCATCGATCTTGTCTTTGAAGTGATTGGCAATCTCTTGGGCAGTGAGTGAGTTAGTGGGTAGAGGGGGTGGTGGACGAAGCAGAAAGTTAAAGGTTGAGAAGAGCCGACGGGGACTGGATGACAAGGAATTAATAAGAGAGACAAAGTAGGCTTGTTTGGCAGCATGGAGGCATGAATTGTATTTTAGAAGGGCAGATTTATATAGGGTAAAGTCTTGCAGGCATTTGGTTTTACGCCACAGTCGTTCAAGAGCACGGCAATGTCTCTAGAGATTTCTAGTGTTGTCAGTTTGCCAGGGTTGTAACGGTCGTTGCCTAATTCTGCGTGTAGTTAGGGGAGCAAGTGCATCTAGTGATGATGAGAGTGAACTGTTGTAGACAGAAGTGGCCAGGTCAGGACAGGACAGGGGAGAGATTATGTCATATAGGTGGTCAGTAGCAGAATAGAGAAGAGAAGGGTTAAAGTGGCGAAGGTTTCTACAAGTAATTGTTTGCTGCTTGGAGGGATGGGTGGTTGGAGGCAAGGATACAGTGAAAGTAATGAGGTTGTGATCAGATAGAGGAAAGGGGGTGTTGGTGAGGTTGCCAGGGTTGCAGAGATGGGAGAATACAAGGTCAAGGGTATTACCATTGGAGTGAGTGGAAGTATGTGTCCATTGGGTTAGGTCAAAAGATGAGGTTAAGTTGAGAAGTTGAGCTGTAGTTGGGCTGTTAACATTGACAGGAATGTTAAAGTCACCAAGAATAATGGTGGGTATTTCAGAGGAGAGAAAGTAGGGTAGCCAGGCAGCAAAGTCATCAATAAAGCGCGATACCGGTCCTGGAGGCCTATAAATTGCTGCAATCCTCAGAGAAATGGGAGAAAACAGACGAATACAGTGCATCTCGAAAGAAGAGAGGGATAGAGAGGGAGGGACAGGAAGGACTTGGAAGGTGCTTTGTGGGGACAGAAGGAAGCCAACTCCACCTCCTTTCTGTCTGTTGGGTCTGGAGGAGTGAGTCCAATGGAGACCACCATGGGAGAGGGCAGCAGGAGAAGCTGAGTCAAAATTTTGCAGCCAGGTTTCTGTTATGGCGAGTATGTTCAAGCCATGAGAGATGAAGAGGTCATGTACAGATGTTAGCTTGTTACAGATGGAGCGGGCGTTCCAAAGGGCACATGAGATTGGTGGGGTGCTTTGAGGAAGCAGGGGGATATATATATATATATATATACACACACACACACACACACATACATTTATACACACACACACACACACACATCTGTTGGATGCACTGAATAGCGAAAGGATGTGCCCAGCAGAAGCCGGGGAGGTGGGGCTGGTTCTGCAGGGAAGCTACAGCACAAAAGATTTTTCACCTTAGAATGCAAGGTGAAAAACCTTAAGGCTTTAGAACCACTTTAAAGATTTGGAGTCGCGTCCCTATATTATTTCATAATTGCCATTAACAGCCCTGTCATTAGATTATGAAATCAAATCGTCTCACACTCTGAACAGAAGGGCTTATGACTCGGCGTGCTCTTGAATAAAAGTACTTTATTACTGCAAGGTACAAAGTATAAAGTTGACGCGTTTCGGCTATAGAGCCTTCATCAAAGAATGCAAAATTATTTAAAAACTGATATATAGTACAGAATTTTTGAGTTAATATTGTTCAATAAATAATATACTGCTATATTGGCCTGTATGATATACACTGAACAACATCTTATATGTCATTTTCCTTTTGTTTTTTTTCTGTGCAGTTGTCTTTTCTCCATGTGTTTTTAATGGATTAATTTGTTCTTAATTAGTGAGGCTATCTCCCCTTGTATATAGAGGATTTGTTATACTTTTTTTTATCAGTTATTAAATAATTTGATATGCTTTGATGAAGGCTCTAGTCAAAACGCGTCAGTATATATACTCTGTAACTTGCAGTAATAAAGTACTTTTATTCAAGAGCACTCCAAGTCGCCAACCCTTCTGTTCAGATTATCTATCTATGGGAGTTGAACGCCCTGGCTTGAGCACCGGACTCCAGTCTATGGACTTATATATTAGCAGTGGAGCTGGGGTAACCTCCTTTTGTCCAAATCCTCTGACAGTGACCCTGATTACCACTGAGGCAGTCTTGCTGGATAGAAAAATGGAAAATGCTAGGCCTTAACCATGAAATCAGGAAATGTCATGCCCCAATGATAAAGTGTCCCTAAGCCAAAAAAAAGGGGCATAGGAAAATATTTTTTGGTTAATAAATGTAATATCACGCTCCTTATGTGATTTACTAGAAAGTAGAAAAGACTTTCACTGAAGTGTAAATATGACTTTAAAGAAAGAAATTTAATGAAATATTACAAAGTGCAACAGTGACAGTTTTAAAAAACTTAGCATAATAAACTTTCCTCAAATAATGGGTCACTTTACCAAATAATGAGTGATAAACTATGATAATAACATTACAATTTACCCACAGTAAGTGAGTACAAGTTATTCCTTGAAAAGAAAAAAAACAAAATATGAATTAAAAGTTTTTACTTATTTTTTTTACTTACAGTGTACCAGTGATTTGTTTCCATTTCTCTGTACCTGAGCTGTCCATTGTTATCCAGCTGAAATTTGAATACATTGGCTGATTGAGCTGCATATTGGATACGAGGTGTTGGGCAGTTCACTAGAATTGAACATTTAATAAGTGTCATGATAAACCCCAAACTTTTCAAATCGGAGAAAAGGTAAAGAACATACTGAATGAACACAGAATATTCAATGCGCCTAGCTATGCTCACAATTTACGGATTCTATTTTAGAAAGATGCAACTCTTTAACCACTTCCAGCCCAAGCCAATTCTGGCACTCCTCTCCTACATGTAAAAATGATATTTTTTTTTTGCTAGAAAATTACTCAGAACCCCCAAATAATAAAAATATGTGCTTTTTTAGCAGAGACCCTAGGGAATAAAATGGTGGTCGTTGCAACTTTTTATTTCATGGTATTTGCGCAGCAATTTTCCAAATGTATTTTTTTGGGGAAAAAAAACTGTTTCATGAATTAAACAAAACAAAGCACTAAAGTTAGACCAATTTTTTTGTATAATGTAAAAGATCATGTTACGCTGAGTAAATAGATACCTCACATGTCACGCTTTAAAATTGTGCACACTTGTGGAATGGCGCCAAACTTCGGTACTTATAAATCTATATAGACTAGCTTGAAGTCAGGACCTGATGGCCGGACATTCTCTTTTAGGATTTTCTGGTAGAGCTCAGAATTCCTGGTTCCATCAATTATGGTAAGTCGTCCAGTCCCAGACGACCCCCTATCACCATCATGTCTGACATGATGTTCTTGTTATGAAATGCTGAATTGGAATGCACACCTTCCAAAAAGTTACATTTTTGTCTCATTAGGCCACAGAATATTTGCCTAAAAGTCTAATGCCCCGTACACACGATCGGACATTGATCGGACATTCAGACAACAAAATCCATGGATTTTTTCAGACGGATGTTGGCTCAAAGTTATTTTGCGTACACACGGTCGAACAAAGTTGTTGGAATTTCCGATCACCAAGAACGCGGTGACGTACACCACGTATGACGAGACTAGAAAAGGCCAGTTCAGAACCAAGCGCGGTACCCTTTGGGCTCCTTTTGCTAATCTCGTGTTAGTAAAAGTTTGGTGAGAGACGATTCACCCTTTTTTCAGACTCGTGGTTTTCAGATCGTTTTCTGTTGTACAGTTTGTGCTGTGGGTTTGTATCTGCTCTTCAGTGCGTGCAGTCAGTTCGTATTTTACTATTCAGTGCGATCTTGTCCGCTCGTTACTGTTTTTCAGGGCGCTTTTCACAGACCTTGCTGTTCTTCAGTGCGTTCTGTTACATTGCTCTGAGCAGCCGACCGTTTTCTAGCCATGTTGTGTATACGTACTCCTCGTAGAGTTCGTGCTGTGCGGGGGCTTGGTGTTGGGGTCCCTACCTTGACACAAGTCCAGTCCATGAACAGGGTGGGGAGGAGTTCATGGACCAAGAATTGGTTGCTTCAGCGTGACAAGTTCTGTCATATGTCTTTGCTCCATGAGATCCGTGAGAATAATCCTGATGATTTCAGGAACTTTCTCCGGATCACGGACCCCGTATTTCACCGTTTGTTGGCTTTGCTTACCCCCCATATTAGCAGGCAGGGTACCTGCATGAGGCAAGCCATCACTCCGGAGCAGAGGTTAGTCGCCACCCTGCGGTACTTGGCGACTGGGAGAAGCCTGCAGGACTTGAGGTTCTCGACAGGCATCTCCCCCCAGGCTCTGGGAATCATTATCCCAGAGACCTGTTCTGCCATCATCCAGGTCCCGCAGAAGGAGTATATTAAGCTAAGATTTTTATCCTTTAATATCACGTTATTGTATGGAATGTTTGCTAATGTATTGTATTTCTTTCCTCATTCCCTAATTACCATGATTGTAATATGCTGTGAATGTCCCCTTTGTCCTCATGCATGCTGGATTTTTATGTAATTATTTTTGTTGTCCTTCATACATATTTGCCTTCACTTACCTCCCCAGCATGGTCTCCTGGTCCTATATTCATCTTGTGTAGTCACTTAACAATGTATTTTATCAGCTCCATAGTAGTGCTTTACCCCAAACACCCCCTAAAATGTTTTTAAATGTGATTTGTGCTTTAAATTCAGGCAGAGTGCCAGAGGCTTTTTTGGGGGGTCCCCAAATCATTTTGAACCCTCCCTCCCCCCAACTGCTAAGTCAGCTGATAACAATTCTCTATCTATCCTCAATCATCTATCTGCTGACTTTGCCAAACCCATACACACTATACCCACCTCATCTGATAGGTGTACCTTATACTTTGGTCTTTAAGAACTCCCTCAAATAAATGTTATCTTGATGTTGGCTAAGAATGTTTGTGTCTAATCAGCTTTCCCTGTTTATGTGCAAAATGACTACATTTTTTTTGTTTGACTCCACAGTTTCCTTCCACGCCACAGGAATGGCAGACTGTGGCCTCCCACTTTGCCCAGCGGTGGGACTTTCCTAACTGCGGAGGGGCAATTGATGGGAAACACGTCCACATCGTCCCACCACCCAACTTGGGGTCATACTATAATTATAAGGGGTTCAATAGTATTGTGATGTTGGCGGTGGTGTCGGCTACTTATGAGTTCCTGTATGTGGATGTGGGGAAGAATGGCCGGATGTCCGATGGTGGAGTCATCGCCCAGACGGAGTTCTACAGGCGTCTCCAGAATGGCAGCTTGGACTTGCCACCTCCAGAAGACAATGTGGAAGGACTCCCTTTCGTCTTCATTGCGGATGAAGCGTTTGCGCTGGGGGACCATCTTATGCGGCCATTCCCGATGAGGACCCTCACCCCGGACCACAGGGTTTTTAATTACCAGCTGGCCAGAGCCAGAAGAGTGGTGGAGAACACGTTTGGAACCATGGCCAGCCGGTTCTGCCTATTTCTTACACCCATACATATGGCGGAGTATAAACTGACTCATATAATCCTGGCGTGCTATGTTCTACACAACTTTTTACGGCAACATTCTGCCAACTATGCTGGCTCAGTTGGGCCTGAGGCTGGAATTCAAAATGAAACAACCCTGACGGCGCTTGAAAGTGGCCGTTCTGGCTTGCCCCCCCCTGAGTGCCCGTGATGTCCGGCTAAGATACCTTGAATTCTTTGCGGGTAGGGGGGCTATCAATATGCCAGACAATGTCTGAAACCTTTTTCAAATAAAAAAAAAATAACTACTAAAATCTTTAGTGACTTTTACTGCTTGTGTTTGTTTTAGCTGACCCTGACAGAAATGTGATGAGTCCTGAAAATGGCGTGATTGTGTAACCTTACAAAGCATTGTTGGGTGTTATTTACTAAAGGCAAAGACACTTTGCACTACAAGTGCAGTTGAAACTGCACTTGTAGTGCAAAGTGGATTTGCCCTTAGGAAATAACACCCATTGTCACAGAAAACACCAATTAGAGCACCACAAAAGTGTTGGAGCGTTGAAACAATAATCCACACATTCTTGATTATCAATCTTTTTAATACCAGCACATGTGCATTTAGAAAAGGTTTTTAAAACAAAACAACATGTTTGTTGTATAACAATTTTTGGGGTCACATTAGAAAAAGTAAAAATGTCCATTTAAGATAAAACAGGCATGTTTAAAAGCAACAAGAAAGACACAAATCTTGAACTTAGAAAGTTCACATTTGGTAGAACTTGAAGGCAATATCAGACATGAGTATTTACAAACTGTGTTTGATATTGCATTCAGATGGGGTGAAGTCACCCCAGGAAAAGCCAAATTTTGAAGATGCACACAAATTTCCGAATGTCAACATGTGCTACCTGCCATCATGGGGGATCAAGGAACGTGTTTTGGGGGTGCAACCCCTTCCTCACAGCTACTTTATTATTGAGGAAGGGGTTGCACCCCCAAAACGCCTACATTGATCTCCCGTGATGGCAGATAGCACATGTTGACACACTGTGTGCATCTTCAAAATTTGGCTTTTCTCAAATTTGTCAAAAAAATGTCAATAATTTTTAGCATACAAAAAAAACAAAGGAATTTGGAGGGGTTTTAAACTCTCCCTAAAACATCAATGATGTTCTTCATTTTTTGTTGAACATCACTGATGTTTTTAAGGATGTTTTCCAAGTCCCTATTACACCCCATGATCTCCCCGATCAGGATCCACAACATCACGATCACCTAAAAAGATAGAAACCAAAAAACACCATGTATTATAAATATGCCGGCATCCATCTCTTACCTGAGCCTGTGATCGCAGACACTCACCTGTTGTGGTGCCAATTTCCACCACGTCTTCCTCCTCCTGCTCTGCTTGGCTTGGGTGGATTTCCCCTTCTTCCAGAGGTGGGGGGTCTGTGGTCTCCTCGGATGAGGGGTGTCCTCTGAGTCTTTTACCCCCTATGTAAAAAAAAATAGGTATAATTAGCACACAGATATTTGATGGCAGAACTATAAATATGAAACATTGCTTGGAAGTGGGGTACAATTGTCTGTTTTGGCAGAGTTCCAAGATGTTGCATTTTTCTTGTCCTTTGTCAAGCTTCAATACATTACCTGTTTTGTACAAGCTTCACAGATGGAGACACCCCTATAGTATACACTGGAGCACCTGTGTGGGCCCCCTAATAAAAAGGGTGTTCTTGTGTCCCACACTAGTGCTCCAGCGTCCAGATGTGTAAACAGCTGCCGAGTGTCCTCTCCTTACACAGAATCTAGTTTGCATTTCATTCTAGTAACAAACCCATCTACATAACCAAATTATTTTCAGACAAGTAGGCCCTAAAAAATGTGGGCAAATGCATATGGCCAAAACAATGGTGTTTTCTAGGCCGAACGAAAAATGTTTGATATGAACGAATAATGTGCCCATGAACATGAAAGTTGACATTTTAAACTGGATAACAGTTAAGAAAAGCACATGGAGCAGCACGAACTTAATAAACATAAAAAAAATAGGAACACAGCACAACTACTTACTTTTTTGCAGCACTCTCCGAATCTTTCTGTACTGCTCGGGCTCTCTTAATTTGAGGTCCGACCACCGTTTCCTGAGCTGATCCTTCGATCGTCATACCCCGAAATTCCGGTGCAGACTCTTGACCACTTTCACCATGATCTTAGCCTTTCTTACATTGGGGTGTGGGTAAGGTCCATACTTCCCGTCATAGTCCGCCTTCTTCAGGATGATGACCATCTCCAACATCTCCCCAAAGGAAATATTTGATGCCTTAAATGGTCTCCTTCTGGATCGGGACATTTCTGCCTCCGGGCTTTCCTTCTCCTCCTCGTTGGTGTAATTATCTGACACCTGCTGTGTCTCCACCATGTGCTCTTCCCCACTGCGACGAACGAGAAGGGGCGGGGAATAGACTAGAAGGAACGTCAGGGGCGGGCGGAGTTTCACGCATGCGCAGTGTCTATAAAGCGTAACATGCGTGCGTAGTACGTACGACCTGTAAGCTGAGGAAGGAGTAACGAAGGTGCCGATCGTGATTGCGAGGGTAAGATTTAACATTGGGCCTATACTGCTTCTAGATTGAGGCCTGAATTTGCACAAGTTTAGAAGACTTTAGGCTGACATTAGGGTTTGTCTTGTGTTGTGTCTTGCAGTGAAAATGGATATCTTGAAAGATAAGGACTTTATACCAATCTTCATTGATATGTTCAGGGAGCTGCCCTGTCTATGGGAGATAAACCACCCTGAATATAAGAACCAAACAAAGAGGCAGGCAGCGCTGGATAAATTGCTGTAATTTATGAAGTCGGTGATCCCCACGGCAGACATCACCTATTTGAAGATCCTAATTGGTGGGCTGAGGAGCACTTATCTAAGGGAGCACAAGAAGGTCCAGGATTCCCAGAGATCAGGAGCTGAAGATGACATTTATGTCCTCAGGCTGTGGTACTATGACAGACTGCATTTTCTGGCAGGTCAGCACTCTCCACTCCTCCTTTCACGCTTCCTTCCCCCCCAGCTGAGGCTTCTGACGCCCAACCTGGGCCTTCCAGGCAGCAACATGTGGAGGAGCCCAGCTTGAGCCAGGTATAGCATTCCTCTAAATCTTCATGGTTGTCCAATCAATGATGTTAACTAGATGTTAGTTTGGAGTACTAATGTATGATTGGGATTGATGATGCAAAAAATAAAACCATGTCCCTTTTTCATACACAGGGAAGTCTCAGCCAGGAGGTGGCTGGGCCAAGCAGGCTGCCTGATATCCAGGTCCCTCCCCTACACCTTCAAAGACAAAGTGGCAGGAAGAGGAGTAACCTGGAGGAGGCTGCCATAGGCCTATTTTGGAAGGCTACAGAGGCCCTGAGAACCCCCCACAGTGTGGAGGAGGACTTTGCTGGCATAACTGCCTGCAAAATGATGCAGATGGAGGAGGGACAACGACTCCTGTGTGAGTCCTTAATTTTGGAAGCTCTCAATAAGGGGTTGAGGGGCCAAATAACATGTGTTACCCACATTTGTGACCTCACACATAGTCCTCCTCCTCCTCCTCCAGGTCCTACTCCTCCTCCTCCTCCTCCAGGTCCTACCCCTCCTCCTGCCACATCTCCAACACCAGAGCCACAGCCGGGAAGGAAGCGTGGAAGGAAGACCAGAGAGTGATGGCCCTGGGCTCAGTCTGGTCTGGCAAAATATGCAGTCTCTTGTAGTACCACAGCCTGGGGACATACATATCATCTGCTGCTTTCATGATCTCTGGGACTTCTGGACCAGACTGCACTCCCTTAGATATGGACTCCTCAGGCCACCAATTTTGCCGGAAAAGAATTGATGTGTGCCCTGGGGGACAAAGGCTTCGCCAATTTCTGCTGTTTCTCCAGTGTTGCCTCCCTCTTTGTTTGGTTCTGAGCCCTTAATAAAGGATTTTTTGTTTCAATTATACTCGCCTATGTGTGTTTTCCTTCAAAAAGGACAGTTTATTTGTGAGGACTGGAGGCAGGTACATTTCAAAAATACAATGTGAAATTAACAAGAGACACCAACACCAAGCAACCTCCTTGAGATTAAATAATACAAGATATCAGTGGTGTTGTGGTAACTTGACACACAAAACACACACACAAATATTATGGAGTAAAACCCCCCAAAAAAAAAATCAGGCTTGAAAAAAAAAAAAACAAACAAAACTAAAATAAAATCAGCCTTGAAAAAAATACAAAACAAAAATAAAACAACAACAAAGAAATTTGGTCAGATGTGACAAATCAAAATATATTGCGGGAATCGCGATAAATAATAAAGAAAGAAGTTTGTGAGAAGTCTGTGTGAATATGAGCAGCAAAACTACTTCATTCTTCTCACATTATTAAGAAGAAGAGAGTGTGCTGTATTAAACAATTTAAAACATTGCAGCGTGACAAAAGTGCTCTATCCATTCCGAACGCTAATTTTACCAGACCAAGTCGTTCTGTCTCGGAATTTCTTCTGAGCGTGCGTGGCACTTTGTGCGTCGGAATTGTCCACACACGGTCGGAACTGACGCGATCGGATTTTGTTGTCGGAAAATTTTATAGCCTGCTCTCAAACATTGTGTGTCGGAAAATCCGATGGAAAATGTTCGATGGAGCCCACACACGGTCGGAATTTCCGACAACACGCTCCGATCGCACATTTTCCGTCAGAAAATCCGACCGTGTGTACGGGGCATTAGGGATAATCAAGATTTTTTTTGGTAAATGTGTTCTTTTTGGTCAGCAGTGGCTTTGGCCTTGGAACTCTCCCATGGATACCATTTTTGCCCAGTCTCTTTCTTATTGTTGAATCATGAACACTGACCTTACCTGAGGCAAGTGAGGCCTGCAGTTCTTTAGATGTTGTTCTGGGTTCTTTTATGACCTCCTGGATGAGTCATCGTCATGCTCTTGGAGTAATTTTTGTAGGCCGGCCACTCCTGGGAAGGTTCACCACTGTTCCAAGTTATCTCCATTAGTGGATAATGGTTCTCCCCGTGGTTCCCTGGAGTTCCAAAGCCTTAGAAATAGCTTTGAAATCCTTCCTAGACTGATACATGTTTGTTTCTAATCTTTTCTTGTATTTTTTTTTTTTAGATTGTGGCATGATGTGTGTCTTTTTGTGATCTGTTAGCGTGCTTCACTCTGTCAGACAGCTTCTATTTATGTGATTTCTTGATTCAACAGGTCTGGCAGCAATCAGGCCTGGGTGAGGCAAGTGAAATTTAACTCAGCTATCCAAAAAATTGTGCTTAATCACAGTTCATTTATGATTCAGCATGGAAAAATTACTTTTTCACATAGGGCCAAGCAGGTTTGAACAGCTTTTTTTCCCCTTAATAAATGAAATAATAATCTAAAAACTGCATCTTGGATCTTTGTGTAATGATAAAATCAGGAAGGAAGAAATACACTAAAAATGTACCACAACACTCAATTAAAATGCATGTCAGTGCACAATGTGGTGCAAATATACTCTTAATTTGCACATCTGTATGTCAGGCAGGCTTGGATAGATAGACAAACAGATGATTAACCCTGTAAATTATATACTGACCCCAAGGTATAATAGTGAAATTATTTGTCTTCAAACACTCATGTTCAGAGATTTGATGTGACACCCAAATCTTGTGAACTAGCTTGTCTTCCTTTCCACTAAATATGGTATTTGATATGCGTTTTGTGGTTTCTCCTGCATCAAGCTCCATGCAACCAGAATCAATGTCGTTCCTTGATAAAACAAAGAAAAATATTAGCGTATTTCTTCATGACAGAGTCTGATGTCAATAAGGTGATCAAAACTGCCAGTAAATTTCCACGTGAATGACCGGCTTTTGCATCAGACACAGAAAAAAACAATAAATCTGTACAATCAGGCAAGTGTAAATAATTTTAAACTATGTTTTATAAGTGTGTAAAATATGTCCAAGTAATTATATATACTGTGTGAGTATATATATATATATATATATATATATATATATATATATATATATATATATATATATATATATATATATTAGCACTTTATTAATAGTTAGTGGTGGCGCTGATTGTTACATACACTGATATTAATTTGCACTGACAGACAGGATTGCTTTTTAATTACTGATAGATTTCAGCTGGTGTCTTGGCTTTCTATGCCTTTTTGCACCTCCCTTTCTTCATGTGTTCAATACTTTTTCCCTTTGTCATTTCATTTTATTACACAACTTCATTTCTGAACTCATTTGTTTTGGTTTTTGTATGTATGGCTTGCAAGGGTTGTTACTGACATGTGGTGATAATTTCATGTCAATAGCACCTTTAGAAATATATTTACCTAGAAAAATGGTGGTGATGTGTTCAATACTTATTTTACCCGCTGTGTGTGTGTATATATATATATGTGTGTATATATATATATATATATATATATATATATATATATATATATATACACACGCACAATTAGCAATAACATTATGACCACTGAAAGGTAAAGAGAATAACATTCATTATCTCATTACAATGGCACCTGAATGTGGGTGGAATATATTAGCCAGCTGGCCCATGTAGTCCGATCCATTAGAAGAGCTAATGTAGCTTAAATTACTGAAAGAGTGAATGCTGGTTTCATGAGAAAGGTGTCAGAACACACAGTACATCACAGTTTGTTATGTATGGGGCTGCGTAGCCGCAGACTGGTCAGAGTGCCCATGCTGACCTGTGTCCACAGCCAAAAGTGCCTACATTGGGCACATGAGCATCGGAATTGGACCATGAAGCAATGGAAGAAGTTGGCCTGGTCTGATGAATTTAACCACCAAGGGATGTTTACATTCCTTGTAATAGGAATAAAAGTGACACAATTTTTTTTTTTTAAAACAGTGTAAAAATAAAAAATGAAAAGTAAAATAAATAAGAAAAAAAATGTTTTAAATGCACCACGTCCCGCCGAGCTCGCGTGCAGAACGCATACATGAGTAACGCCCGCATATGAAAACAATGTTCAAACCACACATGTGATGTATCACCGTGATTGGTAGAGCGAGAGCAGTAATTTTAATCCTTTGTAACGCAAAACATGCAACCGGTAGAATTTTTTAAATGTCGCTTGTGGAGGTTTTTAAGGGTAAAAGTTTGTCGCCATTCCACGAGCGGGCGCAATTTTGAAGCATGACATGTTGGGTATCAAGTTACTTGGTGTAAGATTATCTTTCACAATAAAAAAAATTGGGCTAACTTTACTGTTGTCTTATTTTTTAATTCAAAAAAGTGTATTTTTTTAAAAAAAAGTGCGCTTGTAAGACCGCTGCGCAAATACCGTGTGACAGAAAGTATTGCAATGACCGCCATTTTATTCTCTAGGGGGTTCGAAAAAAAATGTATAATGTTTGGGGGTTCTAAGTAATTTTCTAGCAAAAAAAAATGTTTTTAACTTGTAAACACCACATCTGAACACTAGGACACTACAATGAGTTTGAGGCGTTAAGCTGGCCTTCAAATTTTCCAGATCTCAATTCAATCAAGAACTTGTGGGATGTGCTGGAAAAAATAAGTCCGATCCATGGCAGCCCCACCTCGCAGCTTACAGGACTTAAAGGATCTGCTATTAACAGCTTCGTGCCAGATACCACAGCATACCTTCAGAGGTCTATTGGAGTCAAAGAGAAAGTAAAGTCTTCCTCTTTAATTGTACCTACAGGTAAGCCCATAGTAAGGCTTACCTGTAGGTACTGTACATATCTCCTAAACTTGCACCGTTTAGGAGATATTTACTATACACGCTGCCGCCGACGTCATCAGTACATGCACACTGAAGGAAACGCGCGCTCGTGCCGTTTCTTCAGGACCCGTGCCTTGACCGGCGGCACCCATGTGCTTGTGCGGGAGTGACATCATCACGGCTCCAGCCAATCACAGCGCCGCAGCCCATGAACCCGGAAGTAACTCTGGAAAAGATGTCGTGAGCAGAGTGCGGGCGGCACTGGAGGGCATCGTTCTAAGGTAAGTATTTCACCTTAGAACGTCTTGCAGGTTGTTTTTTATTTTTTTTTTGAATTTTTTTTTGGAGGTTTACAATCTCTTTAATGCCTGCCTTGCTGGGTTATAATGAGTGGTCATAATGTTATGGCTCAACTGTGTGTGTGTGTGTGTGTGTGTATATACACACACACATATATATATATATATACACACACACACACACATACGGTGTGTATATATATATATATATATATATATATATATATATATCTCACAAAGTGAGTTCACCCCTCACATTTTTTTAAATGATTTATTATATCTTTCCATGTGACAACACTGAAGAAATTACACTTTGCTACAATATAAAGTGGTGAGTGTGCAGCTTGCATAACTGTATAGGACCCCTTTCACACTGAGCCGCCCCGGGCATCAGCTGTAAAGCGGCGTTTTGCAGGCGTCGCTAAAATGACAGTAAAGCGTCGCTATTCGGCCGCTAGCGGGGTGGTTTTAACCCCCGCTAGCGGCCGAAAAGGGGTTAAATCAGCACGCAAAATGCTGCCGCAGCGGTAATGCAGTGCTGCCCCATTGTTTTCAATGGGCAGGGGCGCTTTAGGAGCGGTGAGTTCACCGCTCCAAAGACGCTGCTAGCAGGACTTTTTCTGACGCCCTGCCAGCGCACCGCTCCAGTGTGAAATACCTTGGGCTTTCACACTGGAGTGAATGGAGCCGCTGTTTCAGGGCTCTTTGCAGGCGCTATTTTTAACGCTATAGCGCCTGCAAAGCGCCTCAGTGTGAAAGGGGTCTAAATTTGCTGTCCCCTCAAAATAACTCAACACACAGCCATTAATGTCTAAACTCCTGGCAACAAAAGTGAGTACACCCCTAAGTGAAAATGTCCAAATTGGGACCAAAGTGTCAATATTTTGTGTGGCCACCATTATTTTCCAGCACTGCCTTAACCCTGTCATTATCTGAAAAACAAATTACTGGGAAGCAGCCTGTAAAACAGTAAACCTATTTGTCCAATGCACAGGTCCAAACACTGGCTGCTGCTGGTATACAACAATTCCAGGGGTGTTGGATACCTTGTACCCTGCGCTCCTCGCTGTGATTCCATCTGCTGATCCCTATGTCACTACTGTGCCCTGGCAGCCATACAGTGAGGGAAAACAGTATTTAATCCCCTGCTGGTTTTGTACGTTTGCCCACTGACAAAGAAATGATCAGTCTATAATATATTTTTTTTTATTTTGAAAGTTCTTTTTTATTGAAAGTACAGAACGGCCTTTGGGGCATACCCCGGCCAATTGGTGCACATAGCCATGTGCATAAAAGTGTACAACTCACCATGCATCACTAGACTAAACATTCTAACTAAACAAAAAACAAAAAAACATAAAAAAAACAGGTTTCGCATAGTAGGATGACGGCAGGAGATATCTGTCCCTGCGGGACTACTTCTCTCTCTCTTCTGTCTGAGTTCGACTTTACAAGAACAGTTAGGATTAAGTGTGAACATATGACCTCTGGACTAACACCACCACTCTGGGGCATGGGCCTCAGCACTCAACAGGGCCAGGTAAGTATGGAGGATATCTAACCAGGGCGATCCCCAATGGACTGGCCATCCGTAGTAGACTCAAGAGTCTGTCCACAGGTTCCAGACTTTTTCATATTTTTGGGGGCATCCTTGGGACAAATATGTTGTTTTATAGAGGGGTATCATTGTATTGATTAACTTTTTCCATGAGGACAGGGTAGGGGGACAGCTGACTTCCATTTTAGTACAATAGCTTTCCTCGCGTAAAATAGGATACCTATTAGAGTGCGGATTGCTTTAGCTAATGCCAGTTGTTCCACAAGGCCGAGGAGACAGATGCTGATTGTCAAAGGAATAGGTATGATAGTTAACCCCTGGACAAACCTCCCTCCAATACTCTTGGACCTGTGGGCACTCCCAGAATATATGTAGAAAGCCCACAAGGATACCAGAGCATCTCCAGCAAGCAGCTGATGAGGTTGGGTATATGCGGTTAATGCGATGGGGCGTATAGTATATTCTATGCAGGATTTTGAATTGGATTAGCTTGTCCCTAGTTGCAACTAATGATTGAAGCGGATAATCCCACATGTCCTCCCAGTCCTCACTGTCCAGTTCCTGCACCTCCACGCACCACAGATCACGCAACCCATCCAATCCAACCTGAATGGACGGCAGCAGTGCTCAGTATATTTGAGACAGCGGCTTTCAGCAGGGTTTCGAGGTCGTCATGCTCTATCCGGAGCTGGACCAATTTAAACTGTGAGTCAAAGGCGTGACGGAGCTGCAGGAACCTGAAGAAGAAAGAATTTTTGAAGTTGAAAATTGTTTTTCAGTCTGTCAAAAGTGAACAACCCAGAACCATCGCAGATATCCTTCAAGTATTTGATGCCCCTGCCTGCCCATAGTCCGGGGTCTTGTAAAGAGTGAAATTCCTTTAATCTGGGATTACACCATAGCGGTGTACTAGGGGCCATATGGCTTCTACCAGGTTGGGTTTTATTACTACTGTATGCCAAGCCTTAATGACCTCTTTCATAGCCTGTGTTAAAGGTATCAGAGAGCCTCCCATCCCCCCTATAAAGGGCGTTCTGAAGGGCCTCAAAGGATCCCAAAGGCGCTGCCTCTAGAACTACTGATGCACTGGCATCGTTCAAGACCAGCCAATTGTGGGTGTGAGTAAGCATAGCCGCCAAATAGTACGTGTGGAAGTCGGGGCAATCAAGTCCCCCCTGCGTCCAGGGCCTGCGCAGAACTTTCCTACTAAATCTGGCTGGATGTGATTGCCACAAGAATGAAGCTACTAGGGAATCAAGTTGATGAAAGAGGGTTTTAGGTATCCAGACCAGGGCACTGCCTTAAAATATACAATAGAACTGGAAGCAGTTTCATTTTAATTAAATTAATTTTCCCTATAAGGGTTAGGGGGATATTTGCCCAGGCCTTTAACTTAGATTTACACCATTGCAGTGCCGGAGACAAATTAAGTTTACTGAAGTCCTTAGTGTTGGCAGAGATATTGATCCCTAAGTATCTAATGGTACTTGCCCATTGCAGAGGTAAATTAGAATTACTCAGCTGCTTTGCCCCTGGATCTATGGGAAGAATGAGGGATTTGTTCCAGTTGGCGTGGAGGCCTGAAAGAGTTGCAAAGCGATCCAGGATCTGGAGCGCCGCAGAAAGTGAGGGGCCAGGTTCTTGCAAAGAGAGGATGAGTTCGACAGCGTATAGTGCTAGTTTCTCAACTATTGAGCCAACCCGGACCCCAGATACCTCATCTGACTTCCGTAAGGCTTCTGCCAAAGGCTCCATCATCAGGGCGAACAGTGCAGGGCAGAGGACACCCCTGCCTTGTTCCCCGTTCAATTTAATATAGACCATAGGGGATTTGTAGAGTAAAGTAATCAATTTCCAGAAGTTTGGGCCGAAACCCTCAAGAACCTGCATCATATATGACCATCGGACTGTGTCGCAGGCCTTCTCTATGTCGAGGGCTACCAAGACCCGAGAGGCGTTCTCCTCGACTGGGAGCTGGAGATAGGTGAAGACTTGTCTAAGATTTATATCCGTAGATGTGCCCGGCATGAAGCCAGTCTGGTCTATATTGACAAGGGATGGTAACACCTGCATAATCCTATTGGCTAGCACCTTGGTAAGTATCTTAAAGTCATAATTCAATAACGATATGGGTCTATATGATGAACAACAAAGGGGGGTCCTTCCCTGGCTTTGGTAGCAATACAATGTGTGCCTGGTACATACTATCTGGCAACCTCCCAGTTTCCAGGCACTCTGCAAGGAGTTGAGTTAGCCTGGGAACCAGTAGAGTTGCGTGGGTTTTATACCATTCCCCGGGTAGTCCATCCGGACCCGGAGATTTGTTGTTGGGTAAAGAGTAGATAGATTGCATTTGATATCTCTTGGCATGTTAAGGGCTTATCTAGTGTGTCCCTGTCCTCCGAAAGAAAGGGCAAGGTGATTCCCCCCCAGTTCCTCAAGTATGGCTTCAACCGGGTTCGGATCATCATATAATTTGCTATAGAAAAGATGAAATTCCCTCAGTATACCCTAAGGGTCTGTAAGTTGGCCACCCGTGGAAGTCTGGATCCTTGGAATTACTGTTTTGGAGTGAGGGTTCTGCCACCAAGTTGGCCAATAATTTGCCATTCTTGTCTCCTGACTTGAAAAGTTTAGCAACAAACTTCCGCGTATCAGATTGCACTAGACAGGTGTAATGGAGTTTCAAATCTCTCCTCGTTTGGGCCAGGGAGGAAAAGTTTTCAGGTGTGAGATGCGCCGTGAAGAGCTCCAATGCCATTTTTTCATCTTGTTCCAGTTGAGTGGTCTGTGTTGCATAGCTAGATCTCACAGCCCTAAGAGCGGAGATATA
This sequence comes from Aquarana catesbeiana, assembly GCF_042186555.1. Taxonomy (NCBI): domain Eukaryota; kingdom Metazoa; phylum Chordata; class Amphibia; order Anura; family Ranidae; genus Aquarana; species Aquarana catesbeiana. The sequence goes on along the minus strand of NC_133324.1, from coordinate 121,680,797 downwards.
CTCTCCTCGGGCATGAGCCTTGCCTGCCTCCCAAACCACTTCAAGGGAAGATGAACCCTCCTTAAGCGTCCAATATTCTGTAAGCTCGGGCCCCACCACCTCCTGGATTTGAGGATTGTGTATCCAATGTGACGCGAGCCTCCAGCATCCCGGCTCACGGGAGACTCCCAGAGTCAGGGAGTGGTCGGAAAGGCCTGTTGGAAGGTAGGAGGCCGCCCCAACATGTGATAGAGTTGAAGCAGACCCAAACAACAAATCTATGCGTGATCCCGATTTATGTGTAGCTGAGACATGCGAATAAGTCCTGTCCTCCGGATGCCTCCACCGCCAAAGCTCTTGAAGACCAAGAGTGTCTGCCCATAGTACCAATTCAGGGTGGGCAGACCTAAAAGGGTTAGAAGTGTCTTTAGTATGGTCTAGGATGGCGTTAAAGTCCCCCCCAACTATAATTTTGTTGATCTGGAGGGGGGCGAGTTTTGTAAAAATGTTATACAGAATGGTGGGATCAGACGGAGGAGGGATATACACATTAACCATTGCCCAGCGTGGAGCATACATTTCAAGAATTAAAATGACATAACGTCCCCCAGGATCAAGGAAAACCTGTTCCACCAAGCAAGGTAGTGACTTGTTCAGTAGAATGGTAACCCCCCTCGCATAGGAGGAGTATGTGACATGAAATCCTTGTTTAGCCCATGCCCTCTTAAGAGTTAGGATCTGACTGCCTATGAGGTGGGTTTCCTGTAGAAACAGAATGTGAGGTTTATGAGACTGCATGGAACTTAAACAGCAAAGCTTTTTTTACCCCTTGCCGTTCAGTCCCCTTATATTCCAAGAGATCAGCTTCAGATCTGTACCCATTTAAGAAAGAAACATTTAGTAACCCTAGGAGCATAGAAGGCCCATACCCAATCTTGCCCTGAAGTCTAGATGATGTTGCCGTCCAAAAAATAATAATAAATATAATAATAAAAAAACAATAAAATAGGAAAAACATAACACACAGTCTAGCAACAAAAACAGTGTAGAAAACCTGGGTAGACTTGGTAACCGGTTAAAGGTGCATATAATTCCCTACTGCCTGACATAACCCCAACAGTCGCCAAAGCAGTTTCAAACCCGAAACTTGATAATATAGAGCGTCTACTTGAGATTCAGAGTTCCCAGGGGGATTCCCAGCTCGTGTTCGACCAAAAACAGTAGGCAAGATTGGGGGGACGTGTATCCCCTCACGGTAAAAGGGGCCGGGCAATAATTCCTACAGGTAGATGGAGAGCACCAGGTCTCCCGCTTCTTGTAAACCAAACAAACCGTGGGGGTTGAATGCGGGTCACTTGTCAAGGTACTTTTGAGGTGGCTCCGGTATTTACAGGAAATTTTAGTAGGATACAACAGGCAAGGATGTGGGGAATCCGTGCATCTGATAACTTTATGGGAATAGGTCTTCAATGCAAGGTGGTCAGCATACGCTGGGTTGGCAAAGAATCGGATTGCTCCATCATTTTGGATCCGCAGGCAGCTGGGGTAAAGCATGCTATATTTTATGTTCTTATCTCTGAGTCGTCTATGAACATCGTTGAAGGTTTTTCTCTTCGGCTGCAAATCAGCCGAAAGTCGGGGAAAAGAAGAACAGAGGTGTTACTATAATTGACAGTGGGATGTTTGCGGGCTTCAGAGAGAATCTTGTCCCTGTCCCGATAATTAAGGAAGCGGACCATAAAAGGCCTGGGAAGGTTCCCTGGATTGGCGTGTCCCGTGGACACCCGATGGGCCCTTACAACCACATAGGTAGGAGGGACATCTGTAAGGCCCAGGAGATTTTTAAAGAACTTTTCTGCAAATTCTGTCCCTTCCTCTTTCTCAGTTCTCAGGTAGCCCCAGGACTCTGACATTGTTGCGTCTGAGTCAGTTTTCAGCGTCATCAGATTTTGCGACAAGGGACTGTACTGTGTGCTGCAACTCAGCAATGGAGGAGGCATGAGTTGCGGTAAGATCTTCGGTGGCGGATACTCTGGTCTCAGTTTCGGTCATTCTTCCCCTTATTTTGTCGAGGTCGTTCCTTATACGATTGCACGCCTCAGCAAGATGGTCGATGTGCACAAGCAGCGAGGTCTTACTCTGCTCCATTGCAGCGAGGATCATGGCTGTACTATCTTGCAATATCGGGGCTGACTCCTCCATCACTGGAACCTCTCCAGGACCCATCTCAAATTCAGCTAATAAAGCCCGGAGTCTTCCAATCAGTATGGGGTCTGACTGCGGTGAAGGGAGTTGTGGCTGCCGGGGCGATGAGGCGGTCCCAGCGAACTTGGGGTTCTTCTTCCACTTTTTGGAAGGGGGGGACATCAGATGAATCTCTAAAGGGGACCCCAACAGAGGCACAACTCGTGCCCAGATCAGTGTCCAGGAGGCAGCTGGGGGTGGCCCAAATGAGCAGCAGGTATTGAGCCCAGGGTGAGCACAGTCCAGACTGGCAGACAGCGATCACCCGTAGCCCCCCACCTTTCAGCAATCACCCAAGCAGAGGCAGTCCAGTAAGGGTGGTAGGCTGGGAGTGTCAGATTAGGGAAGGCCCAAAGCAGGGGGACTCAGGTGGAAGGATGGCAGAGATACCAGGCCCCTGGGCACCCTCAGCAGCCCGCAAAGGCAGTCTCCATTGTTCAGCACACCAGGCCACTGCAGGGAGGTGGATGGGTAATGAGGCAGGTGAGGGCAGCAAGATCCGCGCTCTCGATGTGAAGCTGGGCCGGCTGCGGCTCAGAAAACAGCGGTATCGGGCTGGCTCCGTTAGGCCGCGGCCGCCGCGAGCGCTCCCAGAGGACCAGCAGGCTGCCAGACCGCGCCAGGCAGGTGGAGGAGCAGGCAGGAGAATGGATGAGGGGCTCTTACCGCACGGCAGGCTGGGATCAGCTTGCTCCATCCAGGTACAGGCCGGCAAAATGGCGGTAGCTAAAGGCTTGATTGATGCATGGCCCCCCGGACCACCATGGCGGAATCTCTGCTCAATATCAGCTCAGGACTCAGGAGGAACGGGTAGGAAGGTTGGCTTGTCTTTATTAGGCAGTTATGTGCATGGATGGCGAAGGATTGAGTTCAGGATACCCGGAGCTCCTCTCTGACACGTCCGCCGCCGCTTACATCCGGACATGCTCCCCATCAGTCTATAATTTTAATGGTAGGTTTATTTTAACAGCGAGAGACAGAACAACAAAAATATCCAGAAAAACACATTTCACAAAAGTGATAAATTGATTTGCATTTTAATGAGTGAAATAAGTATTTGATCCCCTATCAATCAGCAAGAATTCTGGCTCCCAGGTGTCTTCTATACAGGTAACACGCTGAGATTAGGAGCACTCTCTTAAAGGGAATGCTCCTAATCTCAGCTTGTTACCTGTATAAAAGACAAGTGTCCACAGAAGCAATCAATCAGATTCCAATCTCTCCACCATGGCCAAGGCCAAAGAGCTGTCCAAGCATGTCAGGCACAAGATTATAGACCTATACAAGGCTGAAAAAGAAAAAAGTACCCGGTGCTAGTGTCTGGGTAAGGCTGGAATGGGTTACAAGACCATCGCCAAGCAGCTTGCTGAGAGGGTGACAACAGTTGGTGCAATTATTCGCAAATGGAAAAAACGCAAAATAACTGTCAATTTACCTTGGTCTGGGGCTCCAAGCAAGATCTCACCTCGTGGAGTTTCAATGATCTCAAGGCAGCCAGGACCATAGTCACAAAGAAAACAATTGGTAACACACTACACCGTAAAGGACTGAAATCCTGCAGCACCCGCAAGGTCCCCCTGCTCAAGAAAGCACATGTACAGGCCCATCTGAAGTTTGCTAATGGGCATCTGAATGATTCAGAGGAGAACTGGGTGAAAGTGTTGTGGTCAGATGATGCCAAAATAAAGATCTTTGGCATCAACTCAACTCGCCGTGTTTAGAGGAGGAGGAATGCTGCCTTTGACCCCAAGAACACTATCCCCACTGTCAAACATGGAGGTAGAAACATTATGTTTTGGGGGTGTTTTTCTGCTCAGGGGACAGGACAACTTCACCGCATCAAATGGACGATGGACGGAGCCATGTACCGTCAAATCTTGGGTGAGAACCTCCCTCCCTCAGCCAGGGCATTAAAAATGGGTCGTGGGTGGGTATTCCAGCATGGCAATGACCCAAAACACACGGTTAAGGCAACAAAGGAGAGGCTCAAGAAGAAGCACATTAAGGTCCTGGAGTGGCCTAGCATGTCTCCAGACCATAATCCCCTAGAAAAAATGTGGAGGGAGCTCAGGGTTCGAATTATCAAATGTCAGCCTCGAAACCTTAATGACTTGGAGAGGATCTGCAAAGAGGAGTGGGACAAAATCACTCAAGATATGTACAAACCTGGTGGCCAACTACAAGAAACGTCTGAGCTCTGTGATTGCCAACAAGAGTTTTGTCACAAAGTACTAAGTCATGTTTTGTGAAGGAGTTCAATACTTATTTCACTCATTAAAATGCAAATCAATTTTATAACGTTTTTGATATCCGTTTTTTTTTTTTTTTTGTTGTTATTTTGTCTCACTGTTAAAAAAAAACTACCATTAAAATTATAGACTGATCATTTCTCTGTCAGTGGGCAAACATACAAAATCAGCAGGGGATCAAATATTTTTTTCCCTCACTGTAGCTCTGCAAGACAGCAAAGATTCACCACCCACTGTAGAAGTTAAGTATTCGTCTGCAAGCTGCTGCTAGTTTCATTTTTCAGATAACAACAGTGTCACTGTAATCTATGACATTGTTATAAGGATACCATTGAATGATCGACTCACCACCACACTAGTTGTTGCTTGTACTCTTTTGAGGGAAATGATTGATAAGGTAACCAAGAGCAATTCACATATCTCAAAGACACACCGCTTTCGGATAACACTGGATAACAAAAGATCCCATCTTGCCATTCTCTGTCTGTATTGTCTGTAAGAAGAGATTTACCTTCAGATGCATAGACCTTTATTTCTACATTTTTTCCATGGTTCCTCAGAGTTTGAGAGATAGAAAAAATAAAAGATAACCCAGATTTGTTCATATTGTACAAACTTCAATTTACCTTACTTCAATAACAATGGCAGTGGTGTATTACCCCATTTGCAACTGCAAGCTGTATATTATCGTTCTCTCATCAGATTCCCTGTGCCCAGGAGAACCGTAGTTATCATTTCTGCTATTAGACTGCTGAGCTGCGGTACCAGACTTTGACTAGGCAATACCTGTCAGAATTGGGCAATGATAGTGATCACTTAAAGCTGAATTTCATGTATATTTTTTGCAGATGTAGCACCTTCCTTGTTAGGCCACTAGGTTTGGTTAGGCAGATTAATTTTTTATGGGCTCTCCTATAATTTGCAGAGCTGTGTGTGTATGATTGCTTTGGGCTGTTCTGGGCTCTTCAGGCTGCAAGTCCCACTGCTTCTTCCTGTTTTTCTGAGATTTCCAGAGCATAGTGGGTGGGAGAGTCAGATGAGCAGCCAGAATATTTATGCAGCTCCAGCCAATACCTGAAGAGGTGTGCCCAGATGGTGGCTGGGGAGGGCATAAATAGTTTGGTGCACCAGAGTACATGGTTTTTGTCTGTAGGAGAGGTTCTTAGCCAGGAGGGCTCCCAGCCCTTCCTGGCCATGCTGCATGTAGGCAGGTGCCTACAGAAGGGTCGTTTTTCCTGTGCTGACTCATGTTCTTCAATTATGTGAGTTTTTCCTGTGAAACTGTAGATGTGTGGTGGATCTGAGGGATTGATTGGCTAGATTTTCCCGCCAATTTTCCACATATACACATAAAAGGGGCCTCTCAGTGCCCCAGAAGAGAGCTGCTGGAAATACTGACAAGATGTAGGCTGTTATGCTGTTGGACGGCACCCCCAGGGACTGTAGCCAGCTTGTTGGCTCCTTGTTTTAATAAAAAAAAAAAAAAGACACAGATGATATATATATATATATATATATATATATATATATATATATATATATGTATATTGTTTTGTCCATGTTTAATAGGATTCTTCATCTGTTCCTGATGGGTATTAGCTTTCTAATCCCATGGATATAATTTTAGGTATATTTAGGTGTCATATCCTCCTCCCACAACTCCCGAGCCAGACACCTGTAAGCGGTTTCCATTTGGAGGTGTTATCTTAGATTGCTATATACCTGATTTGTAAGTATTGTTCTATTAATGGACATACTGTATATACACACACACACACACACATATACCACATCCACTCCACCCTTTGGCCTCTTTCACACGGGCACCTCTGTGCAATGGATTCCACTTCCTCAGCGGGGGATCGCTCGGCTGATCCCCGCTGAGCAGGCGGATGAAAGGACCTTGTGCAGGGCAGACATGGACACAGACCTGCTCTCCTCTATGGGGAAATTAGATGGAAACGGACTGCCTGTATGTTTTCATCCAATCCGCTAGATGGATGGAAAATAGGACCACCATCCCTCTGGATTTTGAGGACAGGATCGGATCAGATAGCTGCAGATGTCAGCGGACGTGTGTGCTGAAATCCGCCGCTCCATAGGGGAGACTGCAAGGTCCGATCAGGTCCTCCCGTGTGATCATTCAGCTCTGCTGGAACACAGGGAGGCTCAGGTGTGAACCCAGGGTGATACAGAAAGTGAGGGTAAACTCAAAATTTGAGCTGGCACCAGATCAAGAGACCCACTGTGTGGAGCCCAAACTAAATCTATGAAAGGATTCTTCTTTTTTAATTATCAACTATCTGCCTAATGGATCACATGCCTGTTTCAGCATGATAGCAGGAATGACCTAAATGTTTAACCAATCGTTATGGCTGCAATATAGAAGTAACACATAGATGGAAGGACCGCTGTTTGCTGCTCCGTGAAGGGATCATCATACGGGCTCACTATCACCATTCATCTAGTGAGTTCATGACCATAGGGGTGTTAATGCACGAGATGTGGTGACGGTCGAAATATAAGATACAGATCGCATGGAAGCACATGGATGAACTTTCATTTATTTATTTTTCATATATGATTAAGTCCTTTAAATATTTGGACGGCTTCTTTCATGATTTTGAGCGCTGCTAATGCTGGATTGTATTTGAGCATATTTGTTTAGTGAACAATTTGTGTATCTGTTTAAAATACTTTTAAATAGGTAAAGCCTGGAGCAGGTTCAAGAGCTTTGGTAGGATGTTCATTTTTATAATACTGCACCTCCCAAACCAGGAATGGAACCCTCTATGCGATTTCTCCAAAAGTATCCACACTTTGCATAGAAGTGGTGGAAAATTAAGCTCAAATGTGCGTGTAAGGTCTACTGGCATCTTAGTCCCCAGATATTTCAATGCTTGATCCGTCCAATTAAATTTATAACTAGATTTTAGTGTTTTTATTAAAGTATTAGGGACGGCTATTCCTATTGCCTCTAACTTTGAAAAGTTAATCTTAAAATATGATAAAAAAACATATTTCTCTATTTCCTGAAAGAGGTTAGGGAGGGATATCATTGGGTTTGTTAGTGAAAAAAGCATGTCATCTGCATATGCCCTGAACAAGCGATCTAAAGTGTTTCATTTCCTCAGGTCCAGCCAGGTTGACCTTGTATGCCTGCAAGAGACCAGGTTTTCCTCCTTCTCGGCCCCCAAATACCTTTCGTCTCACAACCTCACCTTTTATCTAGCCTCAGCCCCTGAGAAACATAGGGGGATCCTCACTGCTTTTCGTCGCCACCTGATTTTTGATTATGTTAAGGAAATCGCAGATCCAACAGGCAGATACCTACTCCTTCAGGGCACCCTTAATGGTCATGACATTACTATAGTGACGTACTATGCTCCGAATCGTTTCCAACATAAGTTCTTCTCCCTCCTACTTCGGGTTGTAGCCCGTCATAGTTCTGGAACCCTGCTCCTCATGAGAGACTCTAACGTGGCCTTGAACTTGTCGGTCGACAGGCATATGCCCCTGGGTTGTCCCTAATACAATCGATCAGTGGAGGAACAAATGCGCACACTGTTGCGCTCTCATGAGCTTGTTGATGCCTGACGGGAACACCACCCACGCGATTGCGACTTCACTTATTTTTCCAACCCACATAAGAGCTTCTGTAGAATAGACCATGTACTGGTCCCTCTCCGATTCCTCTCCTGTATTGGAAACACCTTGATTCGTTCCTCACCCTGGTCCGATCATGACCCCCTTGTTTTTTTCGCTTGCTTGCTCCCCTCGTCCCCCCCCCCTCCATTGGAGACTTAACCGCTTGCCAACCGGCTCACGCCCATATACATCAGCAGAAGGGCGCGTACAGGCATATTAACGTACCTGTACGTGGCCCTTTAAGAAGCGGTTTGCGGGCGCGCACGCGCCGCCGTGAGCTCTGTGACCATAATCGCGGGTCCACACGGACTCGATACCCGCGATTGTCTCACGGAGAGAAAGAACAGGGAAATGCTGATGTAAACAAGCATCTCCCCGTTCTGCCTAGTGACACTGACACTGATCACCGCTCCCTGTAATTGGGAGCGGTGATCAGTGTCATGTCACACATAGCCCCTCCCTCCACAGTTAGAATCACTCACTAGGACACACTTAACCCGTACAGCGCCCCCTAGTGGTTAACCCCTTCACTGCCAGTCACATTTACTCAGTAATCAATGCATTTTTAATCGCACTGATCGCTGTATAAATGTGAATGGTCCCAAAATAGCGCCAAAAGTGTCCGATCTGTCCGCCATAATGTCGCAGTAATGATAAAAATCGCTGATCACCGCCATTACTAGTAAAAAAAAAAAAATATTAATAAAAATGCCATAAAACTATCCCCTATTTTGTAGAAATTATAACTTTGGCGCAAATCAATCAATAAACGGGTATTGCAATTTGCATATTTGCATATTTTACCAAAAATATGTAGAAGAATACGTATCGGCCTAAACTGGGGAAATTTTTTTCTTTTTTTATATATATTTTTTTGGGGGATATTTATTATAACAAAAAGTAAAAAATAATGCGTTTTTTTCAAAATTGTTGCTATTTTTTTGTTTATAGCACAAAAAATAAGAACCGCAGAGGTGATCAAATACCACCAAAAGAAAGACCGTGCAATTGTCAGTTAAAGCAACACAATGCCGAATCGCAAAAAACGCTCTGGTCTTTTGCCAGCCAAATGGTCCGGAGCTTAAGTGGTTAATGAGTCCCTTCTTACATCTCAAAACTGGAGGAGAGGCTTCGAGACCTTAATACTCAATTGGGGGCAGCGGATGAGGCCTGGAAATCCTCTCCAATTGCGACTCTAAAAGGCTCGAGATGCCTTTGTAGCGGAATTGGACTTGTTGGCCACTGATCAAGCTGAAAAAGCCCTTTGTTGAGCAAAACATAAATTCTACTCTTGTGCGAACAATAGGGGAGGGAGGCATGATATTATAAGGCACCAGCGCACATTCTTATTTATATCAGATTATCTTTATAAGACATTACATTAAACCACCGTACAATGAAAAAATTACAAAACTGGATGGCAAGAAAGGAGTGTAGCATGTGTGTTTCATGATTCTATACATGGCAGATACATGATGTATATTAATAGAAAAAATATGTTTACTTAGTTTTGGGCAAAGGTTGCCATCATCCTGATCAGTATGTCCAAATAATTAAAATTCCTCTTTTGTAGGACTTTTATACGGCAACCAAACTACTACATTTGTTATATAAAAATATAAATTTTATTATTGTTCATCATTAAAAAAAGAAAGAGAACCTCCATGAGGCTCCAATATATTAAAAACATCAATCGATCATACAACATTGTAGCACAACATTCGTTTTCAATGGTGGTGATACCCAGTACCATATAAGTGAAGCGTTAGTGTGTGGGTGTGGCGCTGTCCTAATTCATAGAAATACTTAGTAAATCGTGTGTAGCCAAATCCCATATGTAAAGTCGCATATAAAGTATAGACCAAAATTGTAAATAAAAAATTCAACGAAAATAAAACCAAACATAAAACAGCAAAGTGACCCCCTTTGGAGTGTGTAGGTGTAGCATTGTCCTAGTTTAAAAAATACTTTATAAGTCGTGTGTAGCCAAATCCTACATGTAAAGTCGCATGTAAATTATAAACAAAATATAAACAAAATCACATATAGCAAATTTAACGGCTAGGTTGGCCCCCTTTGAATTGGGGGAGGGGGAAGGGGAACAGGGGATGAAATCAAAAAATGACTTTAGCCAAAACTATTCCATCCGCATAAAAACCCCATATAGTGATTGATTTAAAAGTCTTTGACAAACATAACATTGCTGAATAATTACATAGGTTAAATCATGACTAGTGCTCAGTGCAACTTAAGTGAAAAACTTGACATCTTTGTAAAACAAGGCAGGTATTTGTATTAATCTTGGTGACCAGGTGCTCGTGTCTTGTAATCATGCGGACACTCACCAGCTTCTTTAACCCCTGCGGGGGTAATGCGCAGTCACAGTGTATGCCACTGTGCGGCAATCCACAGGCTGTTTCTGGGAACGGTGAAGTTTTAGGCAGCTTCTTTAACCCCTGCGGGGATAATGCGCAGTCACAGTGTATGCCACTGTGTGGCAATCCACAGGCTGTTTCTGGGTCACGGTGACGTTTTAGGCATAAGAGAAGAGAGAGGAGATTCCATAGCGTAAAACCATAAAACACTCTTTATTGAATGCAGATGACAGAATGGTACTCACATTTAAGCAGTTTATAATAGGCAACCAAATGTCATCAAAACAGGAGAGCGTCAGATTTAAGTTGGTGATCCTCTCGGAGATGATGCAAAAGCGTCAAAATAGGCCACGCCCTACGCGTTTCGTCATAGGGACGTCAACTGGAGCGTGCCCCCTTTGCGTCACCTCCCCTCCTTTTATACTGTGCGATGTGCTGCATGCCTGCACACCGGAAACCTCCGGCGGCCATTTTCCCTTAGGTTTTTGCGCGGCCATCTTGCATGTGGCTATTGCAGACCGGAGCCATGTGTATAAACCTTTAGTGGAATATCCCTAGTGTTGTAAAAACAGGAAATAGAACAAAGGGAAGTCCGCGGCCATTTTCTTGTAGGTTCTGCAAGATCTATGTAGGCTATAGGTTATTTAAAATGCCTGAGTCCGCAGCCATTTTCTTGTAGAATGTGCGGGGTATGTTTGGATTATACGGTGACCCCGTACAAAAAAACTTCTCCGTTCGAGTATGTGTCACTCTGAGCCACAGATTTACTCTATCAAGATGGAACATAAACCCGTAAAGAATCATCATAGGCAGGGGCAGTATTAATTACTTGCACAGTATAATTAAGTATACCTGACGAATTATACATAGAAATATAAAATATAAAATTTAAAATACATATACATAGAAATGTTTAATATTTATTGCTCCAAAGTACTAAAAATAAATTGCATGTCACTATGTACATGCAATATTGTAAAATAAAAAGTTAACTAAATATGAAAAAAATTTATAAAAATTTTTATAATAAAATTAAAATAAAAATGATAAAAAGGGGGATAAAATAAGAGGGTTAGGAAGGAGCCCGAGGGAAGATGGTGTTTGTGTCATCATGGAGCCTAAAATTAATGTCATACGTCAGGAACCTTTTTTATTTTTCACGTCAAAAAAGATTAAGCTTACTAATAGTGGTAGTACTAATAGTTAGTGAGAAAGCAATTTAGGTCGACATCTATATTCATTCCTGATGGTTGTAGTGTGTCTAGCTGGAAAATCCATCTAGTTTCGTTTTGCGACACTTTAATTTTCTTGTTGTCGCCCCTCCAGTGCCCTTTGATTTTATCAATAGCATAAAAAACAAGGCCTGAGGGGTCCCTGTTGTGGTGATCTCTAAAGTGTCTGGATACACTGTGCTATTTAAACCCGTTTTTTATATTTGTAATGTGTTCTCTGATCCTTATGTGCAATTTTCTAGTTGTACGCCCCACGTACTGTTTCCGACACGGGCATTCTAATACATAAGTGACGTGTGTATTATTGCACGTGATCAGGTCCCTGATGGTGTATTCGTTTCCATTAGATGTCGACCTAAATTTAGTTAACTTTTTACTTGTTTTCTTACTTACTCTACATGGTAAACATTTGCCACATTTGTAAAAGCCTCTAAGATTATTCCCTATTTTAATTTGTTTTGGGGGGTCAAGGGCATTGTGCACTAGTTTGTTCCGAAGGGGTGGGGCCTTCCTGTAAATAAAAATAGGTTTGTTTGGTAATATTGGTTTAAGAATCTGATCTGATTGGAGAATTGGCCAATATTTTTTAATGATTGATTCCATAGTTTTATATTGCCTGTTGTATCCTGTCAGGAAAGCAAAGCCTATATTTCTATTCTTTTCTTGTTTACACGAATTTTGTGTTCCTTCTATCAGCCCGTTTCTATCCATACTTTTCACTTTTTGTTTCAATAATAATAGGTCCCTTCTTTTATATTCTTTATCGGTGAACCTGTTGATTAAAACGTCTGCTTGTTCCTCAAAATCAGTGATGCTACTGCAATTTCTGCGTATTCGCATCAATTGCCCCTTTGGGATGTTACCTATCCACTTCGGGTGATGGCAGCTACTTGTTGCTATGTAGCCGTTTCTATCTGTATTCTTGAAGAACGTTTTTGTATTAAGCTGCCCGTTTTCTTTGTATATCTGGAGGTCGAGGTAACTTATGTCTTGTTTACTCCAGTTACCAGAGAAAGTTAAACCGTAGATGTTATTGTTAATTTCTTCGAGAAATACTTGTAGTTCTTCTTCTGTGCCTCCCCATACTACAACGATGTCATCTATATATCGTCTATATAGCTTCATATTTGGCCTATTGGTACTATAGATTTGTTCTTCTTCCCATTTGTTAAGGAGCAGGTTGGCTACACTGGGGGCATACTTAGCCCCCATGGCCACTCCCTTCTCTTGCGTGTAGAAGTCTCCCTTATGCCAGAAGTAATTATGGCTCATGGCTAACTTTAAACCTTCTAATATGTATTTTATTTGTTCTTCTTTCATATTGGTTTGTTGGTGTAATGCCCATTCTGCTCTGCTAAGGCCATCTGATTGTATGATGTTAGTGTATAGGGAGTTGATGTCAATAGTCACAAGTATGTCTTCCTCCTTTATGTTGAAATTTTTTAACTCCTTAATCAGCTGTTTACTGTCTTTCAGGTAGGATTTCCCTCCGGTTACCAACGGTTGCAAATAGCTGTCCAAATATGCCCCCAGTCTAGAGAATAGGCCATCAATCCCACTTATTATGGGTCTACCTGGGGGGTTAAATTGGTACTTATGGATTTTTGGGACATAATATATTACGGGGGTCTTGGCTGCTTCAGGTAATAGAAATTTTGCTTCTTTTTTATTCAGGATTCCTTTTTTCTCTCCTTTCTGTATATAAGCTTTGAGCTTCTTCTTATATTCTGCCTTCGGGTTGTCCCTTAGCTTTTTGTATGTGTTAGGAATAGCTAGCAGTTTCTCCATTTCTGATTCATAATCCTTTTTGTTTAGGATAACAAGTCCACCGCCCTTGTCCGCCGGACGTATGACGGTATTTTTCTTTTTTTCTTTTTATTTCTTTGATGGTCTTCCAGATTTTTGCTTTTACCTTCTTTGGTTTTAGCTTTCTTATATCTTGTTCCACCATCTTTTTAAAAGTTGTAAGGCTTTCATTCTGTTGAGTATTGGGATTGAATACGGAGTTGTTCTTCAACTGCGAGTGCTTATAAATTGGGGCTTCTTTTTCCGTGAGTAATTTATTTTCTCCTTTTATTGCAAAAAATGTCCTTATGTTTAATTTTCTAATGAATTTTTGCAGGTCGATATATGCTTCAAAAGGGTCCAGGCATTTTTCTGGAGCATACTTAAGTCCCAGGTCAAGTGTCTTCATTTCTTCTTCGTTGAAGGTCGCTTCGCTTAAGTTGAAGATACCACCACCTAATACTCTCGCCTTCTTTTTCTTTGCCCCTCCTCTTTCCTCTGGTCCGTTTTCTCTTCCTCCTCTCTCCATTCTGTATTCTTGGTCCATTCTCTCTCCCCATTGCATTTCTTCTGGTGCTCTGTTCTTCATTCCCGCTTCTGTGTCTCGGGTACTTCTTGGGTTCCACCCCCTGTAGGGGTATCTGTTGTTTCGGTTCCTTTCTGGGAATCTGAAGGGTTTCCAACCTTGAGGGTCTCTGTCTTTCCTGTGTAGAAATGGTCTTCTTCTGGGGGCCGGGGGTCTCCCTCTGTATTCCCTGGGAAAAAAAACCCTCCTGTATTGGGGTTCTCTATATGGTGTGTAATCTTGTTCACGCCTTAAAGGTGAATACCTATTCCTATACCTAGGCGTTCTTGGTGTTGGAGCATTTGCATGTGTTCTATTTCCATGTATATCTTGTTGTCTATGGTTTCTTCTTTTTGGACTGTATCCTCCTTTTCTATACTCAGATGTCGGTGTCTGCCCTAGTGGTTCTCTCATACTTCTTACTGGTACAGGTTCTGTTTCTTGCCATATTGTTGCGTCTTCTTCCGTTATGCTCTCATTAGTGTCATCTACCATTGAGATATTCAGGTCTTCTTCCATATACGTTTCATCGGTCTGCCACTTGTATACCTGTTGATTTTTGTAATCTAGTACGTCTCTTTAAATTTCTTTTGTTTTTTTAATTGTATTTCCTTATCATATTTCTTTGCTGCTTCTTGTAAGTTGTTTTCTTTGTCTTTGTATTCTCTGGTTTCATGGAATGGTAATAATTGGTCTTTTATTTGTAATATTTCTGATTCGATGTTCCCTTTTTCATTAATCGCATCGTTAGGTGAGACATCCCACCTGAGCCTCCTAGGGGTGATTTTCTCTGTAATATACATTTCTATCGTGGCTATGTCCCACCAAACTCTGATCTGTTTTTCTATGGTATGTCTGAGCTGTTTAAAAAGGCTATCCATATCTTTTTTATTGACTACATGTTCCTGGTTAAAGACTTCAGTGAGATTGATATTCCTATTGTTTAGATATTTGAAAATATCCATTGCAGCAGATGACTACTTGGTACTCTAAGGGCCCAAGTCAAATAGTAATGAAATATGAGTGGTGTATCCGCGCAATGGAACAGAAAATTAAAAAAGTGGAGAAAATGGAAAAAAATGGAACCAAAAGGAAGAAATCGCATAAAGGACTGCTGCCTCCACAGATGTGATTTCCACCAAGGTGGAAAAAACAGAAGGTAAGGGTTAGTGTGTGGGTGTGGTGCTGTCCTAATTCATAGAATACTTGGTAGATCGTGTGTAGCCAAATCCCATATGTAAAGTCGCATATAAAGTATAGACCAAAATTGCAAATAAAAAATTCAACAAAAATAAAACCAAACATAAAACAGCAAAGTGACCCCCTTTGGAGTGTATAGGTGTAACGTTGTCCTAGTGGAGAAAAAAGTGGAGAAAATGGAAAAAAATGGAAACAATGGAAGAAATCACATAAAGGACTGCTGCCTCCACAGATGTGATTTCCACCAAGGTGGAAAAAACAGAAGGTAAGTGAAGGGTTAGTGTGAATGAATAAAAAAAAGAATAAAAAATAATAAAAAAATAAAATAAAAAAGAAGCAAAATTTCTATTACCTGAAGCAGCCAAGACCCCCGTAATATATTATGTAATATATTATGTCCCAAAAATCCATAAGAACCAATTTAACCCCCCAGGTAGACCCATAATAAGTGGGATTGATGGCCTATTCTCTAGACTGGGGGCATATTTGGACAGCTATTTGCAACCGTAGGTAACCGGAGGGAAATCCTACCTGAAAGACAGTAAACAGCTGATTAAGGAGTTAAAAAATTTCAACATAAAGGAGGAAGACATACTTGTGACTATTGACATCAACTCCCTATACACTAACATCATACAATCAGATGGCCTTAGCAGAGCAGAATGGGCATTACACCAACAAACCAATATGAAAGAAGAACAAATAAAATACATATTAGAAGGTTAAAAGTTAGCCATGAGCCATAATTACTTCTGGCATAAGGGAGACTTCTACACGCAAGAGAAGGGAGTGGCCATGGGGGCTAAGTATGCCCCCAGTGTAGCCAACCTGCTCCTTAACAAATGGGAAGAAGAACAAATCTATAGTACCAATAGGCCAAATATGAAGCTATATAGACGATATATAGATGACATCGTTGTAGTATGGGGAGGCACAGAAGAACTACAAGTATTTCTCGAAGAAATTAACAATAACATCTACGGTTTAACTTTCTCTGGTAACTGGAGTAAACAAGACATAAGTTACCTCGACCTCCAGATATACAAAGAAAACGGGCAGCTTAATACAAAAACGTTCTTCAAGAATACAGATAGAAACGGCTACATAGCAACAAGTAGCTGCCATCACCCGATGTGGATAGGTAACATCCCAAAGGGGCAATTGATGCGAATACGCAGAAATTGCAGTAGCATCACTGATTTTGAGGAACAAGCAGACGTCTTAATCAACAGGTTCACCGATAAAGAATATAAAAGAAGGGACCTATTATTATTGAAACAAAAAGTGAAAAGTATGGATAGAAACGGGCTGATAGAAGGAACACAAAATTCACATAAAACAAGAAAAGAATAGAAATATAGGCTTTGCTTTCCTGACAGGATACAACAGGCAATATAAAACTATGGAATCAATCATTAAAAAATATTGGCCAATTCTCCAATCAGATCAGATTCTTAAACCAATATTACCAAACAAACCTATTTTTATTTACAGGAAGGCCCCAACCCTTAGGAACAAACTAGTGCACAATGCCCTTGACCCCCCAAAACAAATTAAAATAGGGAATAACCTTAGAGGCTTTTACAAATGTGGCAAATGTTTACCATGTAGAGTAGGTAAGAAAACAAGTAAAAAGACAACTAAATTCAGGTCGACATCTAATGGAAATTGATATACCATCAGGGACCTGATCTAGTGCAATAATACACACATCACTTATGTATTATGTATAATGCCCGTGTCGGAAACAGTACGTGGGGCGTACAACTAGAAAATTGCACATAAGGATCAGAGAACACATTACAAATATAAAAAACGGGTTTAAAAAGCACAGTGTATCAAGACACTTTAGAGACCACCACAACAGGGACCCCTCAGGCCTTGTTTTTTATGCTATTGATAAAATCAAAGGGCACTGGAGGGGCGACAACAAGAAAATTTAAGTGTCGCAAAACGAAACTAGATGGATTTTCCAGCTAGACACACTACAACCATCAGGAATGAATATAGATGTCGACCTAAATTGCTTTCTCACTAACTATTAGTACTACCAGTAAACTACCACTATTAGTAAGCTTAATCTTTTTTGACGTGAAAAATAAAAAAGGTTCCTGACGTATGACATTAATTTTAGGCTCCATGATGACACAAACACCATCTTCCCTTGGTCTCCTTCCTACCCCTCTTATTTTATCCCCCTTTTTATCATTTTTATTTTAATTTTATTATAAAAATTTGTATACATTTTTTTCATATTTAGTTAACTTTTTATTTTACAATATTGCATGTACATAGTGACATGCAATTTATTTTTAGTACTTTGGAGCAATAAATATTAAACATTTCTATGTATATGTATTTTAAATTTTATATTTTATATTTCTATGTATAATTCGTCAGGTATACTTAATTATACTGTGCGAGTAATTAATACTGCCCCTGCCTATGATGATTCTTTACGGGTTTATGTTCCATCTTGATAAGAGTAAATCTGTGCCTCATAGTGACACATACTCGAACGGAGAAGTTTTTTCGTACTGGGTCACCGTATAATCCAAACATACCCCGCGCATTCTACAAGAAAATGGCTGCGGACTCAGGCATGTTAAATAACCTATAGCCTACATAGATCTTGCAGAACCTACAAGAAAATGGCCACGGACTTCGGCCTGCAAAATAGCATATACCTATCAATTGCTCTATTGGGCTTCGGTCTGCAAAATCTCTCACAAAATGGCCACGGATTTCCCTTTGTTCTATTTCGTGTTTTTACAACACTAGGGAT
Source organism: Aquarana catesbeiana (assembly GCF_042186555.1). Taxonomy (NCBI): domain Eukaryota; kingdom Metazoa; phylum Chordata; class Amphibia; order Anura; family Ranidae; genus Aquarana; species Aquarana catesbeiana. The sequence goes on along the minus strand of NC_133324.1, from coordinate 121,662,735 downwards.
ATTCCACTAAAGGTTTATACACATGGCTCCGATCTGCAATAGCCACATGCAAGATGGCCGCGCAAAAACCTAAGGGAAAATGGCCGCCGGAGGTTTCCGGTGTGCAGGCATCGCACAGTATAAAAGGAGGGGAGGTGACACAAAGGGGGCACGCTCCAGTTGACGTCCCTATGATGAAATGCGTAGGGAATGGCCTATTTTGACGCTTTTGCATCATCTCCCAGAGGATCACCAACTTAAATCTGACGCTCTCCTGTTTTGATGACATTTGGTTGCCTATTATAAACTGCTTAAATGTGAGTACCATTCTGTCATCTGCATTCAATAAAGAGTGTTTTATGGTTTTACGCTATGGAATCTCCTCTCTCTTCTCTTATACCTAAAACATCACCGTGACCCAGAAACAGCCTGTGGATTGCCGCACAGTGGCATACACTGTGACTGCGCATTACCCTCACAGGGGTTAAAGAAGCTGCCTAAAACTTCACCGTGACCCAGAAACAGCCTGTGGATTGCCGCACAGTGGCATACACTGTGACTGCGCATTACTCCCGCAGGGGTTAAAGAAGCTGGTGAGTGTCCGCATGATCACAAGACATGAGCACCTGGTCACCAAGATTAATACAAATACCTGCCTTGTTTTACAAAGATGTCAAGTTTTTCACTTAAGTTGCACTGAGCACTAGTCACGATTTAACCTATGTAATTATTCAGCAATGTTATGTTTGTCAAAGACTTTTAAATCAATCACTATATGGGGTTTTTATGCGGATGGAATAGTTTTGGCTAAAGTTATTTTTTGATTTCATCCCCTGTTCCCCTTCCCCCTCCCCCAATTCAAAGGGGGCCAACCTAGCCGTTAAATTTGCTATATGCGATTTTGTTTATATTTTGTTTATAATTTACATGCGACTTTACATGTGGGATTTGGCTACACACAACTTATAAAGTATTTTTTAAACTAGGACAACGATACACCTATTTTCGTTGAATTTTTTTTTTACAATTTTGGTCTATACTTTATATGCGACTTTACATATGGGATTTGGTTACACACGATTTACCAAGTATTTCTATGAATTAGGACAGCGCCACACCCACACACTAACCCTTCACTTACTTTCTGTTTTTTCCACCTTGGTGGAAATCACATCTGTGGAGGCAGCAGTCCTTTATGCGATTTCTTCCATTGTTTCCATTTTTTTCCATTTTCTCAACTTTTTTCTCCACTAGGACAACGTTACACCTATACACTCCAAAGGGGGTCACTTTGCTGTTTTATGTTTGGTTTTATTTTCGTTGAATTTTTTATTTGCAATTTTGGTCTATACTTTATATGCGACTTTACATATGGGATTTGGCTACACACGATCTACCAAGTATTCTATGAATTAGGACAGCGCCACACCCACACACTAACCCTTCACTTACCAATACCATATGATACTGTAAATCATATATGATTCAATAACAGTTTTAACATGAAAAGGGACAGATTCATGATGTATATAACATTGGTTTATCTGGCAGAATTTTTGCCAAAATTCCATACAAGTTTGAATGCTAAATTACAGATGAGATAATCCCAAGAAAACAGATTAAAAACATGAATTCCTAAATAGTCTCTGACATTTTAAATCAACTTACTTACCTGGGGATTCATGACAATTTGGGAGGACAACACAATCATCTGCATAACCTAAGCAAAGAAAGAGGCATGCAGAACATTATTATACCATTCTAAAGTTAAAACTAAAGGGATTATTGCTATGTACAGATCTAATCATAGAGCAATAAAAGACCAATAAAATATTTTTACTACAACCTTAGGACCTGCACGGTTCTTTACATCAGGACTGAACAAATATAAGAGCCGTGTAGGCAGTAAACCTAAAAAAAATATCTGTTTGTTCAGTTTCCTGGCACCCAAAATGCTAGATTGGACAGACCAGCCACTGAATTATACGCAATTTGTGCACCATGCCTATTTAACCACTTGCTTACTGGGCACTTAAACCCCCCTCCTATCCAGACCAATTTTTAGCTTTCAGCGTTGACGCATTTTGAATGACAATTGCGCGGTCATACAACACTGTACCCAAATGAAATTTTTATCATTTTTTCCCCACAAATAGAGCTTTCTTTTGGTGGTATTTGATCACCTCTGCGGTTTTTATTTTTTGTTAAAAAAATGTAAAAAGACTGAATTAAAAAAAATATATATATATATATATTTTTTTATATTTTGTTATAAAAAATTTAAAACAGGTAATTATTCTCCTTCATTGATGTACGCTGATGAAGCAGCAGTGATGGGACTGATAGGCGACAGTGATGGGCACTGATGGGTGGCAGTGATGGGCACTGATGGGTGGCAGTGATCGGCAGTTCCACTGATAGGCAGCACTGCTAGGTGGCACTGATTGGCACTACTGGTGGGCATTGATAGCTGGCACTTGTGGACATTGATAGGTGGCACTGTTAGGTAGCACTTGTGGCCACTGTTAGGTGGCACTGTGGGCACTGTTAGGTGGCACAGATGAGGCAGATGTGCCTCTTCCACTTCGGGACCTTTGTCCCTCGCATCTGAGCCGGTGATCGGCTTTTTTTTCTACTCACGCTATTAGCGTGAGTAGAAAAAAAAAATGATTACCGTTCTTTTGTTTACATCATGTGATCAGCTGTCATTGGCTGACAGCTGATCACATGGTAAGGGGCCGGGACCGGCCCCTTACTCGGATCGGTGATCAGCCGAGTCTCAGTGACTCGGTGATCACAGCGCGCTTGGCGTGCGCCCCGCAGGGTGCGTGCACAGGGGAGGCCGTCCTATGACAGGCTCCCGGGAATTCAGGTCCCCGCTGTGGCCGTCATTCGGCCATAGCGCGGATGTCAAGTGGTTAAGCAATATATAGTCAGGTCCATAAATATTGGGACATCGACACAATTCTAATCTTTTTGGCTCTATATACCACCACAATGGATTTGAAATGAAACGAACAAGATGTGCTTTAACTGCAGACTTTCAGCTTTAATTTGGGGGTATTTACATCCAAATCAGGTGAACGGTGTAGGAATTACAACAGTTTATATATGTGCCTCCCACTTTTTAAGGGACCAAAAGTAATGGGACAGATTAACAATCATCCATCAAACTTTCACTTTTTAATACTTGGTTGCAAATCTTTTGCAGTCAATTGCAGCCTGAAGTCTGGAACGCATAGACATCACCAGACGCTGGGTTTCATCCCTGGTGATGCTCTGTCAGGCCTCTACTGCAAATGTCTTCAGTTCCTGTTTGTTTTTGGGGCATTTTCCCTTCAGTTTTGTCTTCAGCAAGTGAAATGCATGCTCAATCAGATTCAGATCAGGTGATCGTCTTGGCCATTGCATAACATTCCACTTCTTTCCCTTAAAAAATTCTTTGGTTGCTTTTGCAGTGTGCTTTAGGTCATTGTCAATCTGCACTGTGAAGCGTCGTCCAATGAGTTCTGAAGCATTTTGCTGAACATGAGCAGATAATATTGCCCGAAACACTTCAGAATTCATCCTGCTGCTTTTGTCAGCAGTCACATCATCAATAAATACAAGAGAACCAGTTCCATTGGCAGCCATACATGCCCACGCCATGACACTACCACCACCATGCTTCACTGATGAGGTGGTATGCTTTGGATCAAGAGCAGTTCCTTTCCTTCTCCAAACTCTTCTCTTCCCATCACTCTGGTACAAGTTGATCTTGGTTACATCTGTCCATAGGATGTTGTTCCAGAACTGTGAAGGCTTTTTTAGATGTTGTTTGGCAAACTCTAATCTGGCCTTCCTGTTTTTGAGGCTCACCAATGGTTTACAGCTTGTGGTGAACCCTCTGTATTCACTCTGGTGAAGTCTTCTCTTGATTGTTGACTTTGACACACTTACACCTACCTCCTGGAGAGTGTTCTTGATCTGGCAAACTGTTGTGAAAGGTGTTTTCTTCACCAGGGAAAGAATTCTTCGGTCATCCATCACAGTTGTTTTCCATGGTCTTCCGGCTCTTTTGGTGTTGGTGAGCTCACCAGTGCGTAATTTCTTTTTAAGAATGTTCCAAACAGTTGATTTGGCCACATCTAATGTTTTTGCTATCTCTCTGATGGGTTTGTTTTGTTTTTTCAGCCTAATGATGGCTTGCTTAACTGATAGTGACAGCTCTTTGGATCTCATATTGAGAGTTCACAGCAACAGATTCCAAATGCAAATAGCACACTTGAAATTAACTCTGGACCTTTTATCTGCTCCTTGTAAATGGGATAATGAGGGAAAAACACACACCTGGCCATGGAACAGCTGAGCAGCCAATTGTCCCATTACTTTTGGTCCCTTAAAAAGTGGGAGGCGTCTGGTGATGTCTATGCGTTCCAGACTTCAGGCTGCAATTGACTGCAAAAGATTTGCAACCAAGTATTAAAAAGTGAAAGTTTGATGGATGATTGTTAATCTATCCCATTACTTTTGGTCCCTTAAAAAGTAGGAGGCACATATATAAACTGTTGTAATTCCTACACCGTTCACCTGATTTGGTTGTAAATACCCCCAAATTAAAGCTGAAAGTCTGCAGTTAAAGCACATCTTGTTCGTTTCATTTCAAATCCATTGTGGTGGTATATAGAGCCAAAAAGATTAGAATTGTGTCGATGTCCCAATATTTATGGACCTGACTGTATACATAACTTAAAAAAGAAGTCCTAGGTTTGAATCCTACATGGATATAATTTACACAAAGTTTGTGTGTTTTTCTTGTGTTTGGATGTATTTTCCCTGGGTGTTAGAGTTTCTATTCATATTCTAAAATCATGCTCGTAAGTTAATTGGCATCCCCCTTTACTGCCCCTAGTGCCCTTAGTGTGCGCAAGATATTAGATTGTGTGCTCCTACAGGTTACAGGGTCTGACAAAGATTTGGAGATACATAAATTGCCAAGTACATAACTGATATATATTAAAGTATTACTAAAAGCAAAACTTATGTTTTAGTTTTTGGATAGAGTGGAGAGGATTTAGAACACCTGTCAGTTTTTATTGCTGTCTGTGCCCCCGTTAAGGAGATTCTCTATTTGACCTGTTTACCATTATCATTGAAAGTGAAAGTAAAAGAAAATTCCAAATTTTGGGTTGTACCCAGAAAAATAATAGAAGAGAAATCTTCCAGTGCGGACACTAGTACTGGTGACCTGGGGGTCCCCAAGAAGTTCCCTTAATTTTCAGGGATTTCCTCTAACTGTTTGGCTATAGGACAGGAAGTAAAGGGAAATCTCCACAATGGCACACAGATGGCAAAAAAGATCTGACAGAAGTTATTAACCCTCTTTGCTCTATGCAAAATTAAAAAAACAAGTTTTGCCTATAGTTCTATTCTAAGTTGTGATTGCATGTTTTTTCAAAGTTAAAAGTTAAGCATTTACAAAACCATTCGAACATTCTGATTCTACCACCTGCTGCCCTTACAAATATAAAATTGCCCAGTAACATATCATAAGAGAGTAAAATGAGGGGTAACAAAGCCAGTAATAAATATGTCTAAAAGCTATTGTAAAGGGGGTGCCACCACTTGCCCTTTAAACTGAAAAAAATGTAGGTACAGTTGAAGTGTGCCTTGGCTCAGAAAACATTGCTAAAGTCTACATAACTAATGTCAAAATCTTGGGGTCTGGTTAATCCAGTGATTTCAGCTTTGTACCACTGGTCATCATCCTCGTCATATTCAGTGACACTATTTGCCTAATTACTGGGTATGCAATTTTCCAATCCTTTGTTTCTTCACTTTAATATACCTTATTGATCAATCACATTAATCTAAAAATCAAATCGATCAATCATATGACAGACAATGCCAACAAGTTACCCGTATATGCTCGAGTATAAGCCGAGTTTTTCAGCACATTTTTTTGTGCTGAAAGTGCCCCCTGCAGCAAACAATGTCATTTTCCGAACCGAATCTGGGGCCCCGTATCTCGGGCCACTTGGTGATAGGAACCCCAAATTTGGTATGCTAACCCAGTGGAACTAGCACCACAATATAACTAAAGCTGGGGTTCCTAGCACTAAGTGGCCCCGAGATACGGGGCCCCAAATTCGGTTTGGAAAATGTAATTCTCTGCTGCAGAAGTGCTTGACATTTTCTGAACCGAATTTGGGGCCCTGTATCTCGGGGCCACTTGGTACTAGGAACCCCAGGTTTGGATATAATGTAGTGCTAGTTCCACTGGGTTTGCACACCATATTTGGGGTCCCTAGCACCAAGTGGCCCCAAGATATGGGGCCCCAAAGTCGGTTCGGAAAATGTCATTCTCTGCTGCAGAAAAGTGCTTGACATTTTCTGAACCGATTTTTGGGGCCCTGTATCTCGGGGCCACTTGGTGCTAGGAACCCCACTGGGTTTGCATACCAAATTTGGGGTTCCTAGCACTAAGTGGCCCCAAGATACGGGGTCCCAAAATCGGTCAACTGTGTCCATCTGCAGCAATGTCATTTTGGGGCCCTTTGGGTCCAGAGACCCCAAATTTTGTCTGCAGCTACAGGGCATCTAGGAACCCTTAACTACCGAGTTTGAAGTTCGGGGGACCTATGGCTGCAAATGGGCACAGTGAGGCTGCAAATGGGCATTGTTGACCCTCTTTACAACTTACAGTAGCTGCGCATTTCTCACCCTAGGCTTATACTCGAGTCAATAAGTTTTCCTAGTTTTTTGTGGTAAAATTAGGTGCCTGGGCTTATATTCGGGTCGACTTATACTCGAGTATATACAGTATATTGTCAGGGGTGCACCTTGGGATAAACAAAAAAGTAACATACAAAGTATTTGTCTACTGAGTACCATTATGGTTTGATGGCACTTTATTTACGTCTCATGAATAAAGTTACACTGAACCTGGATCATATTTATGTGTTATGCATGTTTAATCGACCACTAGTACCCAAGGATCACTGGAATATTGTAATTACCTCTGGGTGATGAGGACCATGGGTGCTTGGCCTGGAACAGACAACTATGGGTCCCAGAGCTTGATAAATGTCTGTGTTCTCCCACTATATTGGAAAACAAGTTTTTCTCTAAGCAAGGTGACTGGAGTTCTCACCACCATAAAGTTTGGTTAGTTGTGAGACAACCATTTTTAGCCTATCATTCTGTGCACAGAGAATAGATGTGGAGGAGTACTATGATGTAAAGAGGGGCTGTGATGTGAAGAGGGTCATGTGATATAAAGGGGAGCTGTGATGTGAAGGGGTCATGTGATATAAAGGGAGGCTGTGATGTAAATGTGGGGGCTGTGGTGTAAAGAGGAGGGCTGAGGACATTGATGTAGAAGGGGGCTGTGATGTGAAAGGGAGGCTGTGATGTAAAAGTGGGGGCTGTGATGTAAAACGGAGGGCTGAGGACACTGATGTAGAAGGGGGCTGTGATGTAAAAGGGGGGCTGTGATGTAAAACGGAGGGCTGAGGACACTGATGTAGAAGGGGGCTGTGATGTAAAAGTGGGGGCTGTGATGTAAAACGGAGGGCTGAGGACACTGATGTAGAAGGGGGCTGTGATGTAAAAGGGGGGCTGTGATGTAAAGGGGAGGACTGTGATGTGAAGGGGCTTGATGTAAAAAGTGGGGACTGTGTTGTGAAGGGGAATGGTGATGTAAGGGGAGGAATGTGACGTGAAGGGGGGCTGTGATGTGATGGAGTGGAACAGACAACCATGGGTCTCAGAGCTTGATACCCTTGAAACAAATTTTTCTCTAAGAAAGGTGACTAGGGTTCTTCACTCCATAAAGTTTGGTGGGTTGGGAGACAAGCATTTTGGGCTATCAATTTTTGCACCAACAAGCCTGATAACTAGGGTGCACCCATCAGCAGGGAATTCTTCTTCCTCTAGAGAGCCCAAAAAACATTAACAGGGATCTAAGGGATTTGTGATGTGAAAAGCATTGTTGATAATGTTTACAACCGTTTTTCAATAGCAAAAGTGTTTAGGACAGGCATCACTAAATGGCTGACTGCGGTCCGGACCTGCTTTGGTGTATTAGGTGTGGCTTAAAGAGATGTGGTTACATAGAGTCTGACTTGACTTACATAGTATAGACTGAGTGTTGAATAGGGAATGTACAGCACAATATCTGTGCAGGTACATTGGAGGTTTCAAGGGACATAGATATATTTAACCACTTGCCGACCGGCTCACACCGATATACGTCAGCAGAATGGCACGGCTGGGCAAAACAACGTATGGGTACGTTGTTCCCTTTAAGAGCCACCAGAGGCGCGGGCACCCGCTGCACGGCGGGGGACCTGATGCTCGTGGCTGGCGGGGGGAGGAGACGTATCGCTGTTCCTACTTACTAGGAACAAACGATATGTCTCCTCTCCCCTGACAGAACAGGGATTTGTGTGTTTATACACAGAAATCCCGTGCTGCCTCTCATGCCCGCGATCGCAGGAGGCCGGCGGCGATCATGGGCATGAGAGGCAGCACGGGATTTGTGTGTGTAAACACACAAATCCCTGTTCTGTCAGGGGAGAGGAGACATATCGTTTGTTCCTAGTAAGTAGGAACAGCGATATGTTTCCTCCCCCAGTTAGTCCTATCCCCATACAGTTAGAAACACTAACTAGGGAACACATTTAACCCCTGGATTGCCCTCTAGTGTTCACCCCTTCCCTACCAGTGACATTTACACAGTAATCAGTGCATTTTTATAGCACTGATCGCTGTATAAATGTCAATGGTCCCAAAAATGTGTCAAAAGTGTCTGATCTGTCCGCCGCAATGTCGCAGTACCGCTAAAAATCGTTGGTCACCTCCATTACTAGTAAAATAGAAAAAAAAATAATAAAAATGCCATAAATCGTTCCCATAGTTTGTAGATGTTATAACTTTTGCGCAAACCAATCAATATATGCTTATTGTGATTTTTTTTATCAAAAATATGCAGAAGAATATATATGGGCCTAAACTGATGAAGAAATTTGTATTTTAAAAACATTTTTTGGGGTATTTATTATAGCAAAAAGTAAAAAATATTGTTTTTTGTTCAAAATTGTCGCTCTTTTCTTGTTTATAGTGCAAAAAATAAAAACCGCAGAAGTGATCAAATACCACCAAAGGAAAGCTCTATTTTGGGAAAAAAAGGAGGCAAATTTTGTTTGGGTACAGCATTGCATGACTGCGCAATTGTCAGTTAAAGCAATGCAGTGCCAAATTGTGAAAAGTGCTCTGGTCAGGAAGGGGGTAAAATCTTCAGAGGCTGAAGCGGTTAAAGTGGTTTTAAAGGCTGAAATTTTTTTTACCTTCATGCATTCTATGCATGAAGATAAAAAAAACCTTCTGTGTGCAGCAGCCCCCCCCAACCCCTTCTAAGACTTACCTGAGCCCCCTCTCGATCCAGCAATGTCCACGAGAGCCTTGACTCTCCAGGGACTCGCACTCCTGCTTGGCTTTTGGTAGCAGCAGGAGCCATTTGCTCCTGCTGCTGTCAATCACAGCCAGTGAGCCAATCAGGATACGGCTGGGGCGGGGCCAAGCTGCGGCTCCATGTGTGAATACAGCCGTGGCATGGGAGTGCGCCTGCTTGGGTGCCCCCACAGCAAGCTGCTTGCTGTGGGGGCACCCGGAAGGAGGGAGAAGCCAGGAGTGCTGGGACCCAAGAAGAGGAGGCTCTGGGCTGCTCTGTGCAAAACCACTGCACAGAGCAGGCAAGTATAACATGTTTGTTATTTTGGAAAAAAAAGCAAGGCTTTAACCACTTTGCACAAATATGCAGCCTCTTGGCGGCCGAGCCTTGGCACCCGAGCAGCCGCATTCTTGCGTGCAATATCGCCGACAGTGCTGTGTGAAGAGCGCACGCCTTGCACGCTCCCGCACAGTGACTGACAGCTCACGGAAAGTTCCCAATCATCATGTGACCGCCAATCGCAGCGGTCACATGGCCATAAGCCCTGCCTCCCGGCATAGCAAATCCCTTAAAGGGCCGATGGTAGCCGCTGCCAAGGGGTTAATATCACTTTAAGCAAGGGACACAACCCTGACAGACCTCTTAACACTAAGGCCCCATTCACACTTGGCGATTTGGAATTGCTGTAATTCTGCCTGCAATTTTAAATCACAGTTAAAACGTGCAACATGCTTTTGGGTGCTATTCACCCTTAAAATGAAAAATTGTGTGAAAAAAATTGCATGAAGCTCGTTGCCCAAAAAGGAGCAGGGGCTTCTTTTGGGCAACAAAAGCACATAGGGCAGTCCACTGAATAGGCAAATAGTAAATAGGCTTCCTTATGCGCGACACACGGAAACACATGTAAATAATGCTTTAAAAATCACAAATGGGAGTGCTTGTTCCCGCTACGCAAGATTTGAACAGTGCCTAAGAAATAATAAAGAAGAACTGAACCCACAAGTGTTTTTTTTAGCACTACTTTTACTTTAAGCCGGCTTATGAAAATAACTAACTAAAATATTTAGAAAATGTAGGAAATGCAGTGTATCACATTTTCAGGAGTTAAATAATACATTTTGTCTTTAAAGGTCTATATAATCAGAATAAAAAGAGGACCAATGAGGAGTAGGGATGAGCCAAACACCCCCCCCGATTTAGTTCGCACCAGAACCTGCGAACGGACCGAAAATTTGCGCAAACTTTAGAACCCCATTGAAGTCTATGGGAATTGAACGTTCAAAATCAAAAGTGCTAATTTTAAAGGCTAATTTGCATGGTATTGTCCTAAAAAGGGTTTGGGGACCCGGGTCCTGCCCCAGGGGACATGTACCAATGCAAAAAAAAGGTTTAAAAACTGAGGTTTTTTCGGGAGCAGTGATTTTAATGATGCTTAAAGTGAAAAAAAAAAAAAAAGTGAAATATTCCTCTAAATATCGTACCTGGGGGCGTCTATAGTATGCCTGTAAAGTGGTGCGTGTTTCCCGTGTTTACAACAGTCCCTGCACAAAATGACATTTTTAAAGGAATAAAAGTCATTTAAAACGATTTGCGGCTTTAATGTAATGTTGGGTCCCGGCAATATGGATGAACATCAGTGAGACAAACGGCATGGGTACCCCCCCTCCCCCAGTCCATTACCAGGCCCTTTGGGTCTTGTATGGATATTAGGGGGAATCCCGCACCCAAATTAAAAAAACGAAAGGTGTGGGGCCCCAGGCCCTCTGAAAAGCAGTATACAGGCGGTGCAAACAAGACAGGGACTGCAGGTTTGCTGTTAAGTAGAATCTGTTTGTAATTTTGAACTGGTACATTTTTAAAGTGTAGCTCCAACCAAAAAATCTATTTTAAGCTTTTTGGAAAACATAGGGAAGGGTTATCACCCCTGTGACATGCTGTCTGTGCACCTCTTCAGAAGATTTCACCTCACTTTCTGTCCCAATGACATGTTTTTTTGACAATTTGGGGATTTTAGTGAAACAAGGATTGTTGATAAAGCATCAGTGGAGAGAAGAAACGTTTTTCCCATATTAACTCTTACAGGAGAGAATTTCACTTCCTAGGGGTAGATTTCAACTCACTTCCTGTTGTCTCCTTCCGTTTGCAAGTAGGAGTCATTTGTAAGTTGAATGTTTGAAAGTAGGAGCCTGCCCTATATATGTAGAAATTGGGGCCTTAGGTGTTGGTGTTGCCACAACACTGTAAGCCCTCACAGTTACTCTTGGTGGGCGCAGGAACGGGCCCTTCTGTGAAATATTAGATCAAGAATTGTAATTACATGCCCCTGTTGAACAGGGTCAGAAAAATTGGGCCTTTGGTGGTGGTGGTGGTGGTGCTGGTGTCACAACACTGTAAGTCCTCACAGTTACTCTTGGTGGGCGCTGGAACGGGCCCTGCTGTGAAATATTAGATCAAGAATTGTAATTACATGCACCTGTTGAACAGGGGCAGAAAAATTGGGCCTTTGGTGGTGGTGGTGCTGGTGCCATAACACTGTAAGTCCTCACAGTTACTCTTGGTGGGCGCAGAAACGGGCCCTGCTGTGAAATATTAGATCAAGAATTGTAATTACATGTCCCTGTTGAACAGGGGCAGAAAAATAGGGCCTTAAGCACTGGTGCCACAACACTGCAACCCCTCACAGATACTCTAGTTGGAGTGCAGGAACGAGCCCTGCTGCAAAGTTTTGCATCAAAAATTGTAATTACACGCCCCTGTTAAACAAGGGCTGATAAATTGGGCCTTAGGCACTGGTGCTGGTGCCACAACACTGCAACCCCTCACAAATACTCTAGTTGAGCGCAGCAACGAACCCTGCTTGCAAAATATTGCATCAAAAATTGTAATTACACGCCCCTTACACACCCCTGTTAAACAGGGGCTGAAAAATTGGGCCTTAGCCACTGGTGGCGGTGCCCAGAACCAAAAATATTCTTACAAGCTATCAGCATGATCATTGAGGAGAAAGAGGATAGTCACTCAGCATAACAGGATAGTCACTCAGCATCAGCATAGGCAGTCTTGAAGGGATCTGACATTTCAAAAAAAATTATTCGGTTACATAAGCATCAGGTGCTTGGTAGCTGGTGGTGATCCAAGACTGATTCATTTTTATGAAGGTCAGTCGATCGTCCCAGTTGGTGGAAAGGCGCACCCTGTGATCGGTTACAAAGCCTCCAGCAGCACTGAATGTGCGTTCCGAAAGAACACTGGATGCAGGACAGGCCAGTAGCTCAATTGCATACTGTGCAAGCTCTGGCCAGTGGTCCATCCTCAAGACCCAGTAACCCAGAGCATTTTTGGTAGGAAAGGTTTCCAAGTCAGATCTTGCCCCTAGGTATTCCTGCACCATGTAAAACAGACACTGGTGGTGATGGTTGCTGGAACCGATCATACCTTGGGGCTGCAGACTAAAATATTGTCTGAACGCATCGATCAGACGGCCACCTCCTCCACCACTCCTTCTTTGACTGACCGAAGCCTCAGCAACACGTTGTACAGGAACAGGAGTTTGTAACCTCCCAGTCTCTGGGAACGCGTTGCACAGACCTTTCTGCAAGGCCTCCCGAAGAGGTTTCATCCTCTGCGACGGCAAGATAAGGTCCTCAACCTTACACTTGTAACGTGGATCAAGGAGGGTTGCCAGCCAGTAACGATCCCTCTCCTTGATACCACGAATACGAGGATCCTTCCGCAGGCTTTGCAGGATCAGGGAGGCCATGCAGCGTAGATTTGCTGAGGCATTCGGTCCTCTGGGTCACTAAGCATGACATGATCCGCAGCCACCTCCTCCCAGCCACGTACAAGTCCATGGATTTCTTGGGACTGTAAATGATCCCTTGAAGACTGCTGCTGATGCTGAGTGCCAGGCTCCACCTCCATGCTGACACAATCCTCCTCCTCGTCCTCTTCCTGTGTGATCGGCGGGCACGCAGGAACACTGTCTGGACAAAGGGGGCCTTGAGAGGTAAGGAAGTCCTCCTCTTCCTGCCTCTGTTCTGCCTCAAGTGCCCTGTCCATTATTCCACGCAGCGTGCGCTCCAACAGGTGGACAAGGGGGACAGTGTCACTGATGCATGCACTGTCACTGCTCACCATCCTCGTGGCCTCCTCAAATGGTGATGACAGTGCATGCATCCCTGATCATGGCCCACTGGCGTGGGAAAAAAAAACAAGCTCCCCTGACCCTGTCCTGGTGCCATAGTCACACAGGTACTCATTGATGGCCCTCTGCTGCGTGTGCAGCCGCTGCAGCATGGCCAACGTTGAGTTCCACCTGGTGGGCATGTCACAGATTAGGCGGTTCTTGGGCAGGTTAAATTCCTTTTGGAGGTTAGCCAGCTGAGCACTGGCATTATATGACCTGTGGAAATGCACACAGACTTTCCTGGCCTGCCTCAGGACATCCTGTAAGCCCGGGTGCCTGCCCAAGAACCGCTGCACCACCAAGTTAAGGACGTGAGCCAAACAGGGCGCATGGGTCAGTTGTCCCTGTCGGAGGGCGGAGAGGAGGTTGGTGCCATTGTCGCAAACCACCATTCCTGCCTTAAGTTGGTGTGGCATCAACCACCTCTGAATCTGCCCCTGCAGAGCTGACAGAATCTCTGCCCCAGTGTGGCTCCTGTCCCCCAAGCACACCAGCTCAAGCACCACATGGCATCTTTTGGCCTGCGTACTTGCGTAGCCCCTTGAACGCCTACGGAGCACCACTGGTTCCGAGGGCAAAGCACAGGAAGAGGCCATGGAGGAAGAAGAAGAGGAGGGGGTGGAGGAGAGAGGTGTGTCAGAATCACCAGTAGTAGCATTTTGGAGGCGTGGTGGCGGAACAACCTCCAACACTACTACACCTTGTCCTGCATCCTTCCCAGCTGCCAGAAGAGTCACCCAATGCGCTGGGAAAGATAGGTAACGTCCCTGTCCATGCCTGCTGGACCATAAGTCAGCGGTAATATGCACCTTACCGCTGACCGCCCTGTCCAGCGAGGCCAAGACATTGCCTTCCACATGCCGGTAGAGAGACGGAATCGCCTTCCGTGAGAAAAAGTGGCGTTTGGGAACTTTCCACTGAGTAACCGCACATTCCACAAACTCACGGAAGGGGGCAGAGTCTACCAACTGAAAAGGCAGCAGTTGAAGTGCTAGCAATTTAGCCAAGCTAGCATTCAACCGCTGGGCATGTGGATGGCTGGGAGCGAACTTCTTTCGGCGGTGCAGCTGCTGGGGCAGGTAAATTTGCCTGGTACAATCTGACGTTGGTGTACTGATAGTACATTGCCCGCAAGTAATTGGCTGTGACACACCTAATTCTACACCTTCATTCCTCTCAGTGCAGGTCTCAAAGAGGACTGAAGGTATAGTGGGGTTGGAGATCCCAGCTGATGATGAGCAAGGAGAGGTCCTCTTTGTTCTTTGGTGTGGGTCTTTTAGGTACGATTGCCAACGAACTGCATGGCAGGTCAACATATGTCTGGTCAAGCATGTGGTGCCCAAGTGGGTGATGTTTTGGCCACGCGAGATACGCTTGAGACATATGTTGCAAATAGCAGCAGTGGGATCTGATGCACTCGTCTCAAAAAAGGCCCACACCAAAGAACTTTTGGAATAACGCTCAGAGACAGCAGCGCCCTGCACATGCGGAGCTCTGCAGTCGTTATGCTGCCTTTAAGCTGGCCCCTGGAGGGCCTGCCTCGTTGGTGATGTGCCTCCTCCTCCACTCTCCTATCAGTCACCCACGTGGAGTCAGTGACCTCATCATCCCCTCCCTCCTCATCACTGGACCAAAGCTGGCAGTATGCTGAAGCTGGGGGAACATGACTGCCAGATTGCTGTCCTTCTTGGGCACCCCCTCTGTCTGGGCTCACGTTACTGCCTTCCTCTAGCTGAGTACCATCATCGGAGCCTTCAAAATGCTGGGCATCCTCCTGGAGCATGTACCCAACACTGTGGTCAAACAGTTCGGGGGACTCCTCAGGAGGACATGGTGGGGCTAGGGAAGGAGTGACTGATGCCATTGAGCCAAAGGAAGAGGCCGCGTTGGCAGCTGCTTTGCCAGACAATGTACCCTGAGCCTGGGTGAGAGAGGATGAGGAGGATGAGGACGGCTTGGTCATCCACTCTACCAAGTCTTCCACATGTTGCGGCTCAATGCGGCCAGCTGCCGAAAAAAAGGACAAGCGTGTCCCACAGCCACGTGCTGATGAGGATGCACCGTGTCCACGACCAGCACTGTTGCCTCTAGACACAGAGCCTGCTTGCCCTCTTTTATTGGCTTGTGACTGTCTGCCTCTCCTTGTTGGCCTTCCAGACATACTAATGGCCAGCACTGCAGTGAGATGCAGCTGCACAAAACTGGGATGTATATATATATACTGATTATACAGCAGTTAGCAGAATGCCTGCCTGTGGTATTAATAGGATCAGAAGAAGCACACCAGCACTTGTCTTCAGGTAGCTATAGGTGCAACTGTGCAGGGTACACAGAACACTAACTGGAAATACTTCAAGCTGCCTGCCTGTGGTATTAATAGGATCAGAAGAAGAACACCAGCACTTGTCTTCAGGTAGCTATACTGTAGGTGCAACTGTGCAGGGTACACAGTACACTAACTGTAAATACTTCAAGAGCCTACCTGTGCTATTAATAGGATCAGAAGAACACAAGCACTTGTCTTCAGGTAGCTATAGGTGCAACTGTGCAGGGTACACAGTACACTAACTGTAAATACTTCAAGAGCCTGTCTGTGCTATTAATAGGATCAGAAGAAGAACACAAACACTTGTCTTCAGGTAGCTATACTGTAGGTGCAACTGTGCAGAGTACACAGTACACTAACTGTAAATACTGTAAAAACACCTGTCTGCCAGTATATTAGGAAGAGAATAACAGGAATGGATCTAGCTAAACTGAAAACAGTATATATATATATATATATATATATATATATATATATATATATATATACATACACACACATACATACACACACACACCACGGATGCATATATATATATATATATATATATATATATATACACAATACACTGTAGGTGCAGCTAACTGACTCGACCTGCCCACTCTATCTAACTTAAATCAAATGACACTGTCTGTCTATCTAGCTCTCTCCACCGCCGCAACACACTACACAAGGCCACCACGCAAGCGGCCTTATATAGTGTGGGGCGTGTACTAAACCCCCTGAGCCATAATTGGACAAAGCCACCCTGGCTTTGGCCAATTACAGCTCTCTGTACACACGGTGCTGTGATTGGGCAAGCATCAGCCAGCAATGCACTGCGATGCCGCAGTGAATTATGGGCCGTGACGCGCCACTCGAATTTGGCGCAAAAGGCCCATATCGTTCACAATTCGATGAACGGTCGGACAGGCGATGTTCGAGTCGAACATGGGTTCGACTCAAACTCGAAGCTCATCCCTAATGAGGAGGAAGGAGGGGCATTTGGTTCAAAAAGAAAGACTGCCCTCCATATAAGGAACAGTATGTAAAAGTGGTAAAACTTGCTGAGAGGTACCGCAGAAAAGTTGCTATAACAGTCTCACCTATAAAGCCACCACCCTAAATCATGATATGTCACATTTACACTTTACACTTTTTGGCAGATCTTCTTGTGAAATCACGTCCTAGCATATTCTTTATCTAGTTGTTGTCATACCAGTAGATGAATATCGCATTTTTGTGTTCGACTGCTACCACTCAGGGTTGTCTGATTAATACACTCCTAGCCCTTTGCACTGGAGAGGGAGTTTTTTTTTTTACTGCGTTGTGTCTCTATTTTTATCTTTCTGTATTTTTGTATGAACTGGATACAACAATTGTTCTCTATTTTTCTCTGAGACTTGCTGTACGTTGTATATGTACTACCTCATTTCTTTCTTTAAAAAAAAAAAAAATGAAGTGAAAGAAAAGAAAATAATAAAACTTGCTGACAGATATCGGTCTCTTTTGTCAAATGCTTCCCTGTCTGCTGTCATATACACTGCATGTCCAGCTTAGTGTACCTTTTACAGCACTCGATCTGTGCCGTGCTGATGTGCATGCATAAGAGTGACGTCATCATGCCCCGTCCATTCAAGTGACCAGACAGACGGAACCTGGAAGACCTAGCACACATGTATCAGGAGCGTGTAATGCTCCTGCTCCTCATTCCAGCATGCAATGGAAGATAAAGGTAACACCACTCCGGGTGAGAGTAATCTTCCCTCTGACGACTGGGTGCTGGTCCAGTCTGTGGTCTGATTATGTAATCCAAGTGGAAAAGAGTGATAGCACTCCAAGATGCAGAGGATGAGAATCTTTTATTCCATAAAATATCAAAAAGTAATTACAATACAGTCATGATACAGACAGAAAGCTGCATGGTTAAATTTCACTTAACCACTTCAGCCCCAGAAGGTTTCATCCCCTTCATGACCAGACCATTTTTTGCGATACAGCACTGCGTTGCTTTAACTGACAATTGCGATGCTGTACCCAAACAAAATTTATGTGTCTTTTTTTTCCACAAATAGAGCTTTTTTTTGGTTGTATTTGATCACCTCTGCGGTTTTTAATTTTTGTGCTATCAACAAAAAAAAACAACAATTCTGAAAAAAAAACAAAAAACAAAAAAAACAATGTTTTTTACTTTCTGCTATAAAACACATCCGATAACAACATTTAAAAAAATCTAATTTCTTCATCAATTTAGGCCAATGTGTATTCTTCCACATATTTTTGTTAAAAAAAAAATCCAAATAAGTGTATATTGATTGGTTTGCGCAAACTTTATCGTGTCTACAAACTATGGAATATTTTTATGGCATTTTTATTTATTTTTTACTAGTAATAGCAGCGTTTAGTGATTTTTAGCGGTACTGCGAAATTGTGGCAGACAAATTGGACACTAAGTGACACTTTTTGGGGACTACTGGCACTAATACGGTGATCACTGCTAAAAAAATGCACTGTCACTGTATAAATGACCCTGGCAGGGAAGGGGCTAACATCAGGGGTCGATCAAAGGGCAAGTATGCTCCTAGGGAATGATTTCTAACTGTGTGGGGGATGCTTTAACTGGAGGATGAGAGATTAGCAGGAACACAAGATCTCTTTCTTCCTCTATGACAGAGCAGTGGTCTGCCTTGTTTACATAGGCAGACCACCGTTCTGCCTCTCCAGCGAACGATCAGCGGGTCCTGTTGGCTGTTGCGGCCACTGGACCCGTTGATTGGCTCCCGCTGTGTCCAATCACAAACCTGATTAGCAGGAACACAAGATCTCTCTCTTCCCCTATGACAGAGCGGCGGTCTGTCTTGTTTACATAGGCAGACCACCATTCTGCCTCTCCAGCGAACGATCGGTGGGTCCTGACAGCTATTGCGGCCGCTGGACCCGCTGATTGGCTCCTGCTGTGTCCAATCACAGCGGGAGCAGGTCGCTGGCGGCACGTGCGCACACCCCAGACCCAGAAGGAGCGAACAACGTAAATGTGAGGTGGGCGGTCTGGAAGCAGTTAATCATAACCTAATCCTCATTCCAGCTTCATGGTTTTGGCTGTGGCATGCTCCTTGTCTGTCCACCTGCAAGGCGATTGATGTGGCTAGTCTCTGGGTGGAGACCAAACCTGATTTAAGCCAGCCAGGCCTGCAGTCTCATGCTTGTGACATTGCATATTGCAGGCACTATAGCATTGTGTATAAGTCCTGGGGGCAACCGAGTACCTGCCTGCCTTATGAGGAAGGGGGCTGCTATAGGTGAAGAACACAGTAGCCCAGTAGCCAGCTATAGTGTCTGACAACCTGCATTAGGGGTAAGCGTTACAAGATGGAAATGATGGGACCAGCTCTGGAGCGCACCTTTTGTTAGGTAAGTCTGTCATAATGTGCCAATATGTGGTGCATACTAGCACATTATAGCATAAACCACCCAGGGGCCCATTTAAAAAAAATGTAGTGGAGATAAATACAGCTTTAAACAACAATAATATTAACAACAGTCATATTACTTGCACCAGCTCCACCCGTAACACAAAATAGCCACATTTCATTTTTAATAAGAATATTAACCACTTGCCGCCCGCCATATAGCAATATGACGTCGGCAAAATGGTTGCGATATCCTGACCGGAGGTCATATGACGTCGCCAGGATATCAAGCAGCTGCTCGCCCCCGGGGGCGCGCACCGTGGCGATCGTTATTGCGTTGTGTCAGTCTGACACACCGCAACACCGATCTAGGTAAAGAGTCTCTGATGGAGACTCTTTACCATGTGATCAGCCGTGTCCAATCACGGCTGATCACAGTGTAAACAGGAAGAGCCGTTGATCGGCTTTTCCTCACTCGCGTCTGTCAGATGCGAGTAGAGGAGAACCGATCGGCTTCTCCTCTGACAGGGGGAGTCTGTGCTTGATTATCAGCGCAGCCCCCCCCGAGGATGCCCACACTGGACAACCAGGAACGCCACCAGGACCACCAGGGATGTCCACCAGGGATGCCCACCACTAGTCACCACCAGGTAGGCCACCCTTGGCTTCCAGCGATGCCAATCAGTGCCAAACAATAATGCCTGCCAATCAGTAATGCCCATCAGTACCATCCATTAGTGTACATCAGTGCCACCTATCAGTGCCCATCCATGGCGCATATCAGTGCCGCATATCAGTGCTGCCTTATCAGTGCCCATCAGTGCTGCCTTATCAGTGCCCGTCAGTGCAGCCCCATCAGTAAATTATGTAATATTTACAAAGTTTTGTAACAGAAACAAAACAAAAAAACTTTTTTTTCAAAATTTTCGGTCTTTTTTTAATTTGTTTAGCAGAAAATACAAATTCCAGGTGGTGATCAAAAACCACCAAAAGAAAGCTCTATTTGTGGGAACAAAATGATAAAAATTTAGTTTGGGTACAGTGTAGCATGACCACGCAATTGTCATTCAAAGTGCGACAGCGCTGAAAGCTGAAAATTGGTCTGGGCAGGAAGGTGTATAAGTGCCCTGTATTGAAGTGGTTAATAACAAAAAGTAGTAATCATAAGGTAAAACCCCTGTTACACCTGTTTTATGTGAACCATGAAGAATTAATAAGCAAAAAAATGATTGGTTTAACCTACAAGTGCTTTTCTAAACCATCATTAAAAAAATGCTGATGCTGACCCCAAAGACACACTGGCCAAAAATGGCTTACCTTCAAAAAAAAAAATGCGACAGTGACCTGATAATACATTTTTGGTTTTGGGTTTAATACTGCTTTAACCACTTTGCTACCAGAGCAGTTTTTCACACACATGTTAAAATATGCACTTTTTGCTAGAAAATTACATTAAATGCCCAAACAATTTTATATTTTCGGAAAGCAGAGGCCCTGTAGAATAAAATGTTGGCAGTTGCAAATTTTATATAGCATAACATTTGTGCAACTGTTTATCAAATGCATAGTGCCAGGAAAAAGTACACTAAAATTAATTATAGTGCAAAAAACACTATATAATATTTTATGCACGCCTGTTAAATGGTGAAAAACTATGGTACCCATAAATTGTTTATAGATGGTGCTCTAAAAGCCTTTACAGATTATCAAAGTTAACCGTGAACTATGGGCCTAGAATTATTACACCTACGTTCATGGAGATACTTTGCATTTGCATTCAGGTTTATGCGCAGGGCAACAGGGTGCTTTTCAAGTGTTTATATTATTTTAATTTATTTTATTATATTTCCACTTTTAATAACTTTATTGCGATAGCAAGAGGACTAACAAGCACCCTATGTGATAGCAGGTGAGAGATCCTCTTTTCGGAGACATCAGGAGTCTATTAGACCCCTAATGTCACCCCTGCCTTTCACTCCAGATTGCATTTGTTTAGCTGCTTCCCCAGCCACAGCCAGTGAATGACAATGGAGAACCTGGAAATGACAAAAAAAATAGTTTGTTCATTAATTGCAGAGTAGATTGGGGAACAAATTTTCCTTGATCTCCTCCTACTTCAGATTCTAAAGCCATTTACCTCGGTTTTTTGGCTCCCCTGAAAGAGGGGAGAGCCTGGGAACCACCACTGTTTATTTGGCTTGTGGGGTGGGAGGGGGTCAGTGTACTGTAAAAGTAATTGGACAGCTCTAAAGCAAGCCAGATCACTTTCTATCACCATTGTGATAACAATAATGGGTATCCCCTTTAAGGGAATGCAAGAAGCACAGTCCAGACATAATTACCGCCATGCTGCAAGATCTCTTTGCTTTCTTGGCCACTGATTGACAGACTGCTGGGGGAAAAGGGAGTTAAGGAGAGTAAGTTGGACTCTGATTGGCTGCATTGACACCTGGGAACTTCAGCCTCTACCCTGTCCAGGGGAGGATCCAGGGGGGGGCAACAGGGCAATTGCCCCCCCCCCCCGAAATAACTCTGAATGTTATTGTATCCTCCTCCTGCCGCTCCGCTGCCGGCCCGAGTCTCTCTCTCACATGTGCCGATCAGCGGCGCCGAGAGAGAGACTCGCGTGTGGTACGGGCGGCGGCGGTCACTGTCTGACACTGAAGGAAGGAGGTGGGTGGAGCCTCTTCCCTGCACTCATTGCTAGACGCCAGGCGGCCATGGCGTTAGCAATGAGTGACGTCAGTCACACTGCATGTGTGAGTGAGAGTCAGGGCGTCATGTCGGAGGTCGGACTCGAGTCTCTCTCAGACTCAGAGCCGACCGACCCGGTCCCGACGTGACGGTGACAGTGTGACACAGCCTGGAGCGGCGCCTCCTTACAATACAGCAGACAGCAGTAACTACTAGTACTAACTAACAAGTATATAACAACTGAGAGTGCACTGCACAGCACAGCACACGTCCAGCCAGGCTGCCAGCCCATCCAACACAGGCTTTCTCCGCCCCTGACTGTGTTGACCCCACCCACCGGCACCCTCCTCCTGGCTCCCTCCATGTTGTCCACACTAAAGTACAGGCCACCACGTGGCAGGCGACATTGGCAAGTGACAATCCGCATGTTGTGGCAGGCGACATTGGCAAGTGACAATCCGCATCTTGTGGCAGACGACATTGGCAAGTGACAATCCACATCTGGTGGCAGCCAACAGTGGCAAGTGACACGCTGCATCTGGTGGCAGGCGACGGTAGCAAATGACACGCTCAGGGCTCCCAATGATTCTGCATTATGGTGAGTTGAACGATTTCATTTTACATTACAATGTAATAATATAAATAATGCGCTTCAATCATCCTGACACCACATCAACCATGGTGCTGTGATGATTGAAGCGCCAACACCAGCCATTGCCCCGACAAATTGGCCGCAAAATTTTATGGCAGTGCCCCTCCCGAGACTAGGCTCTGGATCAGCCCCTGACCCTGTCACTTTGCAATGGAGGTGGTATTACACATAAGCAGAAGAGAGAGCTGATATGAAGCCAGCAAGAAGAGGGAGACTGTTTTGGAGAGCAGAGCAGAGCAAAGATGGGGAGAAAAGACAGTGCGGTCCTTACCCTGGATTTTGCGGCAATCCACTAGACACTGTGAAAAGGTGACCAGAAACCCAGAACCCCAGGACACGAAACAGGAGGAAGGCGCAGACTGCTGTGAAAGAGGGAACCCACCAGACCCCAGGGGGCTGGACTTAACCATTATAAAGGGAGAATCACGAGGGAAGGAGATGACAGAGCTGCTCAACCTCACTCAGCCCCTGCATCAAGAGGGGGTATAGGATACTCCTCCTGCCACGTTCCCCTAAAGGAGAATTATACAAAAAGAAATAGTTTTTTTTTTAACCACTATTATTCCTTTATACTGGCTTTTGAAATTTACAAGTGCAGCAATCTAAACATTGGACAAAAGATCTGCCTTGAGAAACACTTTTTAAAAGATAAAAAGTGCATTTTATATACATGTATATATAAACAAACCTTCCACGCTATCCATTTAGCTAAGACCCCATTCACACAGGGGCAACACGACTTGCAGGTCGCCTCAGCGAGGCGACCTGCAAACGAATGCCCGGGCGACTTGCAAAACGACTTCTGCATAGAAGTCTATGCAAGTCGCCCCAAGTCGCCCCCGAAGTCGTACAGGAACCTTTTTCTAAGTCGGAGCGGCTCCCCTTAGAACGGCTCCATAGTACAGAACGGGAGGTGACTTGTCAGGCGACTAGGTCGCCTGACAAGTCGTCCCTGTGTGAATGGGGTCTAAATCTAAGAACACCATGCTAGAAAACTAAATGATATAGGAGGCAGCTGAACAACAGTCTGCATCCAACCACCTGTTCAAATGCAATTAATATATACAAAGAAAAAACTGTGAAAGATCCGCGCTCGGTCATATATTAAAAAAAAAAGGAAAGAAAACTATTGGAAGCCGCTTATTTACCTGTGTAACCAGCCAATTTATAATAAAAAAGAGGTAAATAAGCAGCGCTCAAAGATTGTGCAAACAACGCTCAAATAAAGACCATATGAAGTGCAAGAAATACCTCCTAAAAAGGCATCATATACTGCATTAAAAAACATCCAGATGTATAATAAAGTGCAAGTGTGACCATGTGCAAACAATAAGTATGCAGCACAATAATAATAACCAGCAATCAACAAAGCAACAATGAACAGTCCATAATTAGTGAAAAGTCAACAAGTAAATCAATCCATCCAGAAAGGGCACAGTGCATATGTAAACAGGTAAAGGGATTCGTCACCAGAAGCACCCTCCTAGGCAAGCCTCTTACCAGATTTGCAGGACCATAAGTTAAAATGGCAAAAGCAGCTGAACATCCAAGGGGGAGAGCGCCCGTCAATGGATCACAGATCCCATAGAGTGACTCGAAGAGGTTAGGAAGAAAAAACTGCCATAGTGAAGCCCATCAAAAATGTAAAGTATTTTTTTACAGATGATAAACAGCATGTATAGTGCCGAGGTAAGATGCAGCAGGCTGTTGGCTCATACGATACTGCGGACCTAGACCTTTGAGAAAGCCCACTGGGCGCTACACGTGAGATGGACGCTGACGTAATCACGCTGGACGGAGCCAGGTGGAGCTGTGCAAGCCGAGGATAGTACTGAAATATGCCTGCATTTAACTTCTGAATTGTGAGTGATATTTTTACTCTTAATAAATTACATTGTATGGAGGATCTGCACTATGTTTTTTTTCCTCTTGCCTCTTACATATATGGCACTATGCTTAGAGCTGTGGACTGGATGTGATCTGTCAGTGGAAGCAGTGCCCCTTTTACAGTTCAAAGACGCATACTGACCTCCTTTAGGTAGGGGGGTCCACTCAAGCAGGTGAGAAGACACCCTTAGGTGGGGTGAAGGGCACCGTGGTGAACATAGGCCGACACACACAGGATTGTTTTTGGTGTATGGGATTACACGATTCATTGATTTTATACATATATATATATATATCTTTACAGACTGGCACTGAAAATGGACTCACTTTGATATATCCATCTATCTAGATAGATATAGATACACATACAGTATCTCACAAAAGTGAGTACACCCCTTACATTTTTGTAAATATTTTATTATATCTTTTCATGTGACAACACTGAAGAAATTCACTTTGCTACAATGTAAAGTAGTGAGTGTACAGCTTGTATAACAGTGTAAATTTGCTGTCCCCTCAATACGCAGCCATTAATGTCTAAACCACTGGAAACAAAAGTGAGTACACCCCCTAAGTGAAAATGTCCAAATTGGGCCCAATTAGCCATTTTCCCTCCCTGGTGTCATGTGATTCATTAGTGTTACAAGGTCTGAGGTGTGAATGGGGAGCAGGTGTGGGAAATTTGGTGTTACCGCTCTCACTCTCTCATACTGGTCACTGGAAGTTCAACATGGCACCTTATGGCAAAGAACTCTCTGAGGAGCGGAAAAAAAGAATTGTTGCTCTATATAAAGATGGCCTAGGCTATAAGAAGATTGCCAAGACCCTGAAACTGAGCTGCAGCATGGTGGCCAAGACCATACACCAATTTAACAGGACAGGTTCCACTCAGAACAGGCCTCGCCATGGTCGACCAAAGAAGTTGAGTGCACGTGGTCAGCCTCATATCCAGAGGTTAAAAACAAAGAAGCAGAGCTCTATAGGTAGAGCATAAGTACTTGTAGACCTTTGGCTAAGTATAAAATTAATTTATTGCACTTCTGAGAAACAAACCACAACTGTCAATGATAAAAACTTGCACAGGTTGCAAAGGCAGTCATAAAAGCATATACATAAAATAAAAAATAAAACCGCGCTAAAGAAATAATTATATTCAATACTTATAGCTGCACGAATATAACACCAATATCTGTGCTTAAATTAAATCAAGTAAAACAAAAAAACGTGCGCTCATAATCAGTGTAAAAAAGAAACTCGTATTGAAGCAATCCCAATCTATACAAATAATTCAAAGAAATAAATGTGCAAAACGGATCATAATGAAGTGATCCAAATCAATACAATTAAAATAAAAAACTTAAATCAAACATAGGTCCAAGTGCTGTCAATGAATGATATATATAGTGAAATGTGTGCCGGTGTACTAAAAACCATATATCAATGCACTACTTGGAACTTCCCGCACTAAATAAGTTGTAAAATAAACAAGTCCTCAAGTATAAACAGGCTTCTCAGCTGTAAAAGGAAAGGAGGTAGTCCATAGAATGGATGACAGAAGGAAAAGTTCCATAGGTAAATAGCCGCTTCATGAAAGCAGGGGAAGACATCCACAATCCATCAGGTCAGAAGCCACACAAATAAATGGAGAAGGAGGGAATGTGTAGACAAAAACTCTCACTGAATCCAACAATATTAGAAGATGGACCCTTACCCTCAATGGTAAGGTCTTACGTGCCTTACCTTCTGGCGAGGTCTTACGTGCAGGCAGACTTAGCCCTCTACAGGGACTGTAGGTAGATGGTATCCGAATCCGCTGGTGTACCGTGCGTCTCCGACCTGGCGTGAACCAACTCGTCCACCTGAGGAGGGGTGATAAGCCCACTTAACCCAGAGGGAGGTGGGTAAAAAATAGAAGAGGATCTCCGATGGTGTAGTAGGTATTAAAATTTATTGGAAAAATAGGTGTTTTTACCAGGCCTGCAGATACACCACTCAGCGCCAGGTCACGATACTATTCTCAATGCAGAAAAGAATTAATATATATAAAAATCCAAATAAAATTCATATATATATATATATAAGTAAAACCCAATCTACAAACATGTAAAGAGGTATAAAGCCCTAAGGCAGGGAGAGCAGCTGTTTAAAAATAACTCCATAAAATGTAAAAACAGTGTATTAAAAATAATCTAAAACCAGACTAAATTGTCACACTAAACAGCGCTAATGTTGAGCAATAGTATGATAAACATGTGGCCAACTACACATGCAAAAAGAAAGTCCTTTAAAAGAAAGTCCCTTAAAAAGAAAAGTGATGCAGAGTTCAGAGTGTAGTTCATAAAGCGTTCACCAGGTGATCATGAAAAAATTCCTCAACGTGCACCTTCCACCGATCACTCCAGATTCCACTCAGTGCGAACACACTCCCCTCAGGGGGTTAAACTCACCAGAGCTGGAAAATAATAAAGCATTCAAAATAGTACTTCACACCAGCAGCTGCTGTTAACACCACTCCGGAGGGATCATAAATGTTCAGGGCTCACAATAAGTCAAAAAAACAAAGAGAGAAGCGCACATAGCGTAATCCTGTTTATTGACTGTAGTCCCTTCCAAAACATACATACACCCCCCTTCAATAAATATACGTACATCAATAATCTTTAATAAACTTACAATCAATCAAGCAGGTAGTGAGGAGCGTTTACTTCACCGCAACAAGCCAGTACCGCTATACAGAAGACGTTGTCCACTACCTGGTTGTGTGGCTGGTTATGTTGGAGCGCACACGTCACTTCCTACGTCGCGTAAGCCATGCACTGACGCGTTTCGTCACATCCTGACTTTCGACAGAGGGCGTCTTTCTGCTGCGGTGAAGTAAACGCTCCTCACTACCTGCTTGATTGATTGCAAGTGCAGAGTGCAGAGTTCAGGTGGGTGCAGAGTTCAGGTGGGTGCAGGGTGCAGAGTGCAGGTGGGTGCATAGTGCAGAGTTCAGGTGGGTGCAGGGTGCCGAGTGCAGGTGGGTGCAGAGTGCAGAGTTCAGGTGGGTGCAGAGTTCAGGTGGGTGCAGAGTGCAGAGTTCAGGTGGGTGCAGGGTGCAGAGTGCAGGCGGGTGCAGAGTTCAGGTGTGTGCAGGGTGCAGAGTTCAGGTGGGTGAAGGATGCAAAGTGCAGGTGGGTGCAGAGTTTAGGTGGGTGCAGGGTGCAGAGTTTAGGTGGGTGCAGGGTGCAGAGTTTAGGTGGGTGCAGGGTGCAGAATTTAGGTGGGTGCAGGGTGGAGAGTTCAGGTGGGTGCAGGGTGCAGAGTTCAGGTGGGTGCAGGGTGCAGAGTTCAGGTGGGTGAGGAGTTCAGGTGGCTGCAGAGTGCATGGTGCAGGTGGGTGCAGAGTTCAGGTGGGTGCAGAGTTCATGTGGGTGCAGGGTGCAGAGTTCAGGTGGGTGCAGAGTTCAGGTGGGTGAAGGATGCAGAGTGCAGGTGGGTGCAGAGTTTAGGTGAGTGCAGGGTGCAGAGTTCAGGTGGGTGCAGAGTTAGAGGTAGGTACAGGGTGCAGGTAGGTACATGGTACAGGGTGCAGGTAGGTACAGGGTGCAGATAGGTACATGGTGCAGGTACAGGGTGCAGGTAGGTACAGGGTGCAGATAGGCACATGGTGCAGGTACAGGGTGCAGGTAGGTACATGGTGCAGGTACAGGGTGCAGGTAGGTACAGGGTGCAGGTAAGTACGGGGTGCAGATAGGTACATGGTGCAGGTACAGGGTGCAGGTAGGTACATGGTGCAGGTATAGGGTGCAGGTAGGTACAGGGTGCAGGTAGGTACATGGTGCAGGTGCAGGTAGGTACAGGGTGCAGGTAGGTACATGGTGCAGGTGCAGGTAGGTACAGGGTGCAGAGTTCCACCACTAAATCACCATCCTGGAAAGAACTGTCTTCCCCCTCCCAGCACAGACACCCATCTCCCTTCCTGTACAATTAGCACATATTAAACTTTCCCCTGTGAACACAGACCTCAGATACAGCGCTTCTCAATCCAGAGAGATGTCTCTCCTCACAGGCTCCTCTCATGACCTGTAAGACACGTCAGAGCTGGGGAGGAGCCACCTAGCAAAAGCTTCCCCTCCCCGGCTCTAGTGTGACAGGCAGCGGCGAGCGATGCTTGCTGCGGGAGTGTGGACAGGTGCCGAGAATCCGGCCGGACAGGAGCGCTGTGTCACTTCTAAATACAGAAGCCTGGCTTCCGTGTTCAGAAGTGACAATACTGAGCGGAAAGCACAGGGCAGCAACTTAGATGGCGGAACTCTCTTCCACAACGTTCCAGCTGAAAAAAGTCCTGGTGTCACCCCTCTTGCGGGTGTCACCCGGGTGCGGACCGCACCCCCCGCACCCCCATAGTGACGCCACTGATAGATACTGATATAAAAGAATGTTATTAAAAAGAATGGTACCACTATAACATCCAGGTGGGGAAGGGTCAACATCAACCAATCAGCTTGTGGGCTGAACATGGAGAGAGATGTGATAATCTATATAAATAACGATGAAAGCCCGGTTATATCCAGAGGTTGTCTTTGGGAAATAGACGTATGAGTGTTGCCAGCATTTTTGCAGAGGTTGAAGGGGTGGGAGGTCAGCCCGTCAGTGCTCAGACCATACGCCGCACAGTGCATCAAATTGGTCTGCATGGTTGTCATCCCAGAAGAAAGCCTCTTCTAAAAATAATGCACAAGAAAGCCCGCAAACAGTTTGCTGAAGACAAGCAGACTAAGAACATGGATTACAGAAACCATGTCCTATGGTCTGATGAGACCAAGATAAACTTATTCATTTCAGATGGTGCCAAGTGTGTGTGGTGGCAACCAGGTGAGGAGAACAAAAACAAGTGTGTCTTGCCTACAGTCAAGTATAGTGCTGGGAGTATCCTGGTCTGGGGCTGCAAGAGTGCTGCCGGAACTGGGGAACTACAGTTCATTGAGGGAACCATGAATGCCAACATGTACTGTGACTGTGTCCCTTCTGAGACTGGGCCACAGGGCATTATTCCAACATGGTAAAGACCCAAAACACACCTCCAAGATGACCACTGCCTTGTTAAAGAAGCTGAGGGTAAAGGTGATGGACTAGCCAAGCATTTCTCTAGACCTAAACCCTATTGAGCATCTGTGGGACATCCTCAAATGGAAGGTGGAGGAGCGCAAGGTCTCTAACATCCACCAGCTCCGTGATGTCGTCATGGAGGAGTGGAAGAGGACTCCAGTGGCAACCTGTGAAGCTCTGGTGAACTCCATGCCCAAGAGGGTCAAGGCAGTGCTGAAAAATAATGGTGGTCACACAAAATATTGACACTTTGGGCTAAATTTGGACATTTTCACTTAGGGGTGTACTCACTTTTGTTGCCAGCGGTTTAGACATTAATGGCTGTGTGTTGAGTTATTTTGAGGGGACAGAAAATTTACACTGTTATACAAGCTGTACACTCACTACTTTACATTGTAGCAAAGTGTCATTTCTTCAGTGTTGTCACATGAAAAGATATAATAAAATAATTACACAAATGTGAGGGGTGTACTCACTTTTGTGAGATACTGTATATATCTGTGTATATAATATTTATTGTATATTATTTTACTATTATTTTGATCACTGATGAACTTTGCAGAGTAGTGAGCCTGAGAGGGTTAAGGAGACTTGCTAATGGAGCAGATTCTCCCCTCCCTCCTGGATGAGGCAACCACACAGGACATTGGGAAACAAAGTTCAGAAGGAGACCTGCATTGTGAAAGTGAATATGGTTGTGAACTACAAAGGACACTTTGTAATAGGAAGAGATATGAGCAAGTTTTTCTCCTGGGCTTTGAACTTCCTTTTGCTGCTGGGGACTGGAGCTTGTGAGAACTGTTTGCCTGTTTGCCAGTGCCTCCACCAGAGGGAGAGAACCATGGAGGGCTGCTGTGTGGGGAGCACAGCTGGAGAGAACTGTGTGCTGTGTGAGCCTCTTGTCTTGCTGCTGATGACTATAGAGTACAGACCTGCTGCTTGGACCTGTCTGTGACTACACCAGAGGGACTGAGCCTGTGAGGAACAGAGTTCTGGAGACAAGCCACCAAGGATCGGGATCCTGAAGACTGCAACCTGACAAGTGTCTAGGACAAGGTATGCTGTGCGTGAGCCTGCCATAATACCAGCCATCAGCTGTGGAATACGTTTCCCTCTGAGGGTGTGGGTACCTTCTTGGTGAGATATACATCTTCCGCCCAGGTTCTAGTCTCTTGAGGCTGCTACTGATTTCCATCTCTCCACCCTCACACAGCTCCCAGGGGGGAAGTTTGTTGGCATGGTTGGCTTTTCATGCATTAATAATTTTACCTCTATGGACGTTTTGGTTTGAAGTGGCTTCTATAATTTAGGGTGATATATCCGCCCAAATACAGAAATGCTCTGACTACTTTAAAAAGAGTCATCTATACTACATCAGTAGGCCAGGAGTGTTTCATCAATTCCATCTATCTGTGCTTCTCCCGAAGAAGCAAGACTTTTTTCGCAAAACGCGTTGTGACCTAGCACGCTATTTCAGACTACTGACAGTCATCTTTGTGACACATCTAGGTCTCATGGAAAGGTTGATTACATGAATGCAAAATTTACCAATATAATGACATTTAATATACTTTTTTCTTTCTGTATAACGTTTTTAATCACTTGCCGCCCGCCCTATTACAGAATGACGGCGGCAAAGTGGTTTGATATTCCTGAACGGACGTCATATGACGTGATCATGAATATCTAGCCGCTGCGTGCCCCCGGGGGCGTGCATCACGGCAATCGTTGTTGCGGGGTGTCTCCGACGGAGACTCTTTACCACGTGATCAGCCGTGTCCAATCACGGCTGATCACGATGTAAATAGGAAGAGCCGGTGATCGGCTCTGACAGACGCGAGTAGAGGAGAGCCGATCGGCTGCTCTCCTGACAGGGGGGGGTCTGTGCTGATTGTTTATCAGCACAGCCCCCCCTCGGATCCTACCCAGGACCACCAGGGAAGCCGCCCAGGACCACCAGGGAAGCGATCCACACTGGACCACCAGGTATGCCCCTAGACCACCAGGGAAATGTCACTGTGTGCCCAGGCAGCTACCAATCTGTGCCCAGGCAGCTGCCAGTCAGTGCCCACTGCAATGCCTACCACTGCCAGTGCCACCAGGGATGCCCATCAGTGCCTCATTTTAGTGCCGCGTATCAGTGCCCATCAGTGCCACGTATCAGTGCCCAGCAGTGCCACCTATCAGTGCCCATCAGTGCCGCCTATCAGTGCCTAGCAGTGCCCATCAGCGTCGCCCATCAGTGTCGCTCATCAGTGCCAACCAGTGCCACCCATCAGTGCCCATCAGTGCCGCCTATCAATGCCCATCAGTGCTGCATATGAGTGCCACCCATCAGTGCCACCTACCAGTGCCCATCAGTGCAGCATTTCAGTGCCCATTGTCAGTGCCCGCTCATTGGTGCCACCTCATCGGTGCCGCCGTATCAGTGCCTGTCAGTGCTGCCTTATCAGTGCCCATCAGTGAAAGAGAAAACTTACTTATTTACAATTTTTTTTAACAGAAACAAAAGCAAAACTTTTATTTTTTTCAAAATTTTCGGTCTTTTTTTATTTGTTTAGCAAAAAATAAAAAACGCAGAGGTGATCAAATACCACCAAAAGAAAACTCTATTTGTGGGAACAAAATGATAAAAATTTAGTTTGGGCACAGTGTAGCATGACCGCGCAATTGTCATTCAAACTGCGACAGCGCTGAAAGCTGAAAATTGGTCTGGGCAGAAAGGTGTCTAAGTGTCCTGTATTGAAGTGGTTAAATGTGCATTGAATAAATCATTTATAAATTTTACTTGGTATGTTTTGAGGTGTGCTCTTTAAAAGTCCCATGGGCATTTTAGTTTTTTGTTGTATGCTGTGCGTGAGGACTGGTAAGCGGTTGCAACTGTGCTTATTTCACCACTCTAGCAAGTGCAGCACACCAAGAGACTGTTCATTTACCTAATAGCCTAAAAGTAGTTCACTGCTTGTAGTTTTAAAGAGATGGTAGCAAGTGCACCAAGTCAAGTGCCATATACTGAACATTTATTTAATAGGGGTAGATAGGTCTCAGGAGAATATATACCGGTATATATATATATATATATATATATATATATATATATATATATATATATATATATATATATTTATTTATTACACATATACATATACACACAGTGCTTTGCAAAAGTATTCACCCCCTTGGCATTTTTTGTGTTTTGTTGCCTCACATCCTGGAATTAACATGGATTGTTTGAGGATTTGCATCATTTAATTTACAAAACATACCCACAACTTTGAAGATGTTTTTTTTTTATTGTGAAGCAAACAACAAATAGGACAAAATAACAGAAAAAGTCATGTGCATAACTATTCACCCCCCTAAAGTCAATACTTTGTAGAGCTATCACAGCTCAAGTCGCTTTGGATCTACAGGCCCCCTGGACCAGTATCAACCTTTCTTGATGACTTCTCTGCCTGGCTACCCTACTTTCTTTCTTCTGAAATCCCCACAATCATTCTCGGGGACTTCAATATCCCTATTAATACTAACACTCCCGCCACTTCCAAACTTCTCAGCCTAACATCCTCCTTTGACCTGAAGCAGTGGATACATGCTCCTACTCACTCCGAAGGCAATACCCTTGACCTCGTTTTCTCTCACCTTTGCACTCCATGCAACCTCTCTAACTATCCATTCCCTCTCTCTGATCTCCACCTTATAAGCTTTACTCCCTCCCTCTCCTCCACCTCCTCTCCCTCCAACCACCTAAAAGTTACCCACAGAAACCTACGTCATCTCAACCCTTCTCTTCTCTGCTATCGACAACCTCTACGACAAAATCTCACCTCTAACCTGCACCAACCTAGCCACTTCTGTCTACAACACCTCACTTCTAGCCTCACTGGACTCATGGCCCTCCTCACTACACACAGAATCAGGCCCCGACCCCTTCAACCTTGGCAAACAGGTGATTAGAAGTCTGAAAAAATGTAGTCGTGCTCACGAGCGCCAGTGGCATAAGACTAAGTCTCAGAGAGATTTCAACCAATATAAATCTGCCCTCCAAAAATACAATTCCATCATCCTCACTGCCAAGCAGACCTACTTTATCACTCTCATTAGCAACTTATCATCCGTCCCCATCAACTCTTCTCTGCCTTCAACTCTCTACTTCGCCCTCCACCGCCTCCACCCGCCAACTCAATTACTGCCCAGGAGATCGCCAATCACTTCAAACAGAAGATTGATACAATTCGTGAGGAGATCTCTACTGTTCCGATACCCTCCACGCTTCACACTTCATGCCCACAGGCACAATCATTACTTCCCTCTTTCAACCCCACCACTATAGACGAGGTAGCTAAACTACTTGCTAATGTCCACCTTACCACCTGCCCTCTGGATCCTGTTCCCTCACAAATGCTACGTTCACCCTCTGGCTCTATGCTACACTCTCTAACCCACATCTTCAATTTCTCCCTCTCTTCTGGCATCTTCCCCAACTCTCTAAAACATGCACTTATCATACCCATACTTAAAAAGCCCTCACTGGACCCATCCAATCTTAACAACCTACGCCCCATCTCCTTGCTCCCTTCTTATCCAAACTCCTCGAACGTCTGGTCTACAACCGACTGAGCGTCCACCTTGCTAATAATTGCCTTCTTGATCCCCTTCAGTTTGGATTTCGTTCTCAACACTCCACAGAAACTGCTCTCCTAAAACTAACAAACAATCTACTAACAGCTAAAACCAATCGACACTATTCTGTACTCCTACTTCTGGACCTCTCTGCTGCCCTTGATACGGTTGACCACCCCCTCCTCCTCAAAAAACTCCACGCCTTTGGTCTCCGTGACTGTACTCTTCGCTGGTTCTCTTCCTACTTATCCAACCACACCTTTAGCGTTTCCTACAACTCTATTTCCTCTTCTCCTCTTCTTTTCTTAGTTGGGGTCCCCCAAGGTTCTGTTCTTGGACCTCTCCTATTTTCAATCTACACCTCCTCCCTGGGTCAGCTGATAGCATCCCATGGCTTCCAATACCACCTCTACGCTGACGACACCCAAATCTATTTCTCTAACCCTCAGCCCACTCCCTCTGTCTCTTCACGTATCACTAATTTACTATCAGATATATCAGTCCGGATGTCACACCACTTCCTAAAACTCAATCTATCCAAAACCAAACTTATAATTTTTCCTCCCCCATATACCCCTTCCCCTGATCTCTCGGTCAAAATCGATGGCACAACTATAAGCACATCCCCAAGGTTTTAGGTGTCATCCTGGACTCTGAACTTTCCTTCAAGCACCACGTCCAATCACTGTCCAAATCCTGTCGCCTCAACCTCCGCAACATCTCCAAAATACTCCCCTTTCTAACCAATGACACAACAAAGCTCTTAATTCACTCACTGGTCATCTCTCGCCTTGACTACTGCAACTCCCTTCTCATTGGCTTACCTCTACATAGTCTATCAACTCTTCAATCCGTCATGAATGCTGCTGCCAGACTCATCAACCTTACCAATCGCTCTGTCTCTGCTGCCCCTCTCTGTCAATCCCTCCACTGGCTTTTGGTCGGCCAAAGAATTAAATTCAAAATACTAACTTCGTACAAAGCCATCCACAATTTATCCCCCAGCTACATCACTAGCCTAGTCTCTAAATCTACCAACCTACTCGTTCTCTTTGTTCCACTCAAGACCTTCTGCTCTCTAGCTCCCTCATCACCTACTCCCATGCTCGCCTCCAGGACTTTTCCAAAGTCTCTCCAATCCTATGGAATGCCTTACCCCAATCTGTCCGGTTATCTCCTACTCCATTAGCTTTTAGACGATCCCTGAAAACCCTTCTCTTCAGAGAAGCCTACCCTACCCACACCTAACAACCGTTTTTTTTATTTCCTCCATCAGCTCACCCCCCACAGTTATTACCTTTTGTTTCCACTTGACCCTCCCTTCTAGATTGTAAGCTCCAATGAGCAGGGCCCTCTGATTCCTCCTGTATTGATTTGTAATGTAAGTGTACTGTCTGCCCCATGTTTTAAAGCGATGCGCAAACTGTTGGCGCTATATAAATCCTGTTTAATAATAATAAGTTTCTATGAGCTTTCCACATCTTACCACTGGGATTTTTGCCCATTTCTCCTTGCAAAACTGCTCCAGTTCCTTCAAGTTGGATGGTTTGCGCTTGTGAACAGCAATCTTTAAGTGTGACCACAGATTTTCTATTGGATTGAGGTCTGGGCTTTTACTAGGCCATTCCAACACAGTTACATGTTTCCCCTTAAACCACTCAAGTGTTGCTTTAGCAGTGTGTTTGGGGTCATTGTCCTGCTGGAAAGTGAACCTCCGTCCTAGCCTCAAATCACACACAGAGTGGTACAGGTTTTGCTCAAGAATATCCCTGTATTTAGCACCATCCATCTTTCCCTCAACCCTGACCAGTTTCCCAGTCCCGACTGCTGAAAAACATCGCACAGCATGATGCTGCCACCACCATGGTGTTCTTTGGGTGATGTGATGTGTTGGGTTTGCGCCAGACATAGCGTTTTCTTTGATGGCCAAAAAGTTCAATTTTAGTCTCATCAGATCAGAGCACCTTCCTCCATACATTTTGGGAGTCTCCCTTGTGCCTTTTTTCACAAACTCAGAATGTGCCATTTTGGTTTTTGCTGAAAAAAATGGCTTTCTTCTGGCCACTCTGCCATAAATCCCAACTCTATGGAGTGTACGGCTTATTGTCCTATGTACAGATACACCACTCTCTGTTGTGGAACTCTGCAGCTCCTCCAGGGTTACTTTAGTTCTCGGTGCTGCCTCTCTGATTAATGCCCTCCTTTGGGTTTGGTTAGTAGTGCCTTTTGCTTAGGTGTTGCAGCCTCTGGGGCCTTTCAAAAAGGTGTGTATATGTAATGACAGATCATGTGACACTTAGATTGCACACAGGTAGACATCATTTCACTAATTATGGGACTTCTGAAGGTAATAGGTTGCACCAGAGCTTTTTATGGGCTTCATAACAAAGGGGGTGAATACATACTGTATGCACAATCCAATTATCAGTTTTTTATTTCTGAAAAATAGTTTTATGGATATATTTTTTTAATTTTACTTCACCAACTTAGACTATTGTGTTCTGATCCATCACATATAATTCAGATTAAAAAAACATTGAACTAAAGGCTGTAATGTAATACGATAAAAGTAAAAAGCCAAGGGAGGTGAATATATAAATAAATATATATATATATATATATATATATATATATATATATATATATATTTTTTTTTTTTTTTTCTCCTGAGACCTATCTACCGCTATTAATATTAAATAACTGTTCAGTATATGGCACCTGACTTGCTTCCTTAGCCGGCTTATGGTGGGGCCAAATCTGTATTGTGGTGCTTACTACCATCTCTTTAAAACTACAAGCAGCAGCAATAATATATTTACTTTGTTTACAGTTAAAGTGGTTGTTAAGCCACTTAGTGTCAGTGCTACAATCCCCTCTGAAATAATAAATGATTTGCCCCAGTGTATGTGTTTTGTAAAAAATACGCCGCAATATACCTTGTTTTATACCACCGCTCACGTGACCGGCTGCCTCTCTCGATCTGACAGCAAAGCGAGCAGGGCCGAAATTCCCGTGCTGACGTCAACTAGGAGGAGGAGGAGAGAAGAGGAGGAGAGAGGCGGCCGGTCACGTGAGCGCCGAGTGGCGCTATAAAATAAGGTATATGGCGGCGTACTTTTTACAAAACACATACACTGGGGCAAATCATTTATTATAACTGTGGGGATTGTAGCACCAACACTAAGTTATGATTGCAGCAGGAGGGGAGGGGGAGCGATCAGAGCTGACAGGCAGGGAGGGAGGGGGGAGTGGAGGACAGAGAAGAGCAGCGGATGACAGAGGCATGTAAACTTACCACAGTGTCAGGGCTCAGCAGCCATGATAAACCGTGGTCAGTTTACAGGTTGGAGGGCAGAACTAGGCAGGGCCAAATTACACAGCACAAGCACTGTGCTGTTATTGGAGCTTTAAGGGAACAGGATCTATTTTATTTTTGATAAACAAACACTTTAAGTAGTCTGGTATCTGATTTCATATGCTGATACAGTTGTGGTAGTATATTAATACCTTAGCTAACATGGGTCCTTGCTGCACACAATTATACAAAGCAGTTTACGGAGTTGTGGCAGAGAACAGAGGACTCATCAAACCAAGCTCCAAGTGAGTACAAGAGAATGGCTGCGTTCAGTGATTTAATTGTATGGTAGGTTGTACTCAGCAACCACAGCTCCCCAGGTGCAGGAAAACACCCGGAATTTTATGCTGGGCATATTTTCAGCCTCACAGCATCCATTTTTATGAAGTCAATAAAGCTCATCTGAATCCTCATGCAAAGATCAGACATGTCCCAATTAGTAACCTTACATACATTTATTTAAAAAAATTGCAGTTCCCAGCAGGGAAAATTTGTAGTTTTGCAATCTTATCTTAACAGCAGTTAATGTCATTTTACACTTTAAAATCTGCCTGTTTCCTGTATCACACACCCATAATACCACATCCTTATCTGTGGCTGAACCCATGCATTCCTCCCCAATACCTAAGCCACAAATATACTACAGGCCTCATTGAACACCAAACACATTGTTTTCAGGACTGTTACATAACTAAAGAAGTTAAAATAAAAAGTGTCGCTCCAGCTTCACACAACTGTTTCAATGACAAGACAAGACGTGACGTACTGCTGATTAAAGGGAGTTCCTGGCTTAGGCTTTCTAGATCACATCGTCATTTCATTAATAAACTTCACTACATTATGGCTATTTTTAATTAGACTTTAATTGGAATTACAGTTAGAATAAAAGGGTCAGAAAAAACACATGTTATAACCAAATATGGCTGTCCCATGTACATACATAATTAGAAATTATATTAGAACAAGGATTTTAAATATTAAAACTCTGATACAATCATTTACATTAAGCTATTCATTTTAGCATGTAAAGAAACAGTAAAAATGCTGTATTTTACAATAACAGCATATCTAATCCCAAGAACAAACATTTTATATATTGTAGCTTACTAGTCCTTAAATGTGGAGACTGCATTCGTTTTTTTAGACAATGCTCTCTCACTATGCAGAGGAGGTTATTAGCTCACAAGATTTCTAGCAAGTTCAGTGAGTATTTTTAGCACTTATTGGACACGTATAACAAAAATTATTTTAATCATATATTTAAACTGGTATTAAACCTAAAACAAAAACTTAATATATTGCAGCTTACCAATTCTTAGATGTGGCGGCTGTATTATTTTCTATTTTTAGAATGTATTCCTTTATTTTCACCTGGTGATCCTGCCAGTAAGTCTGTTATCTTTCAACTTCCTTTTATTAGACTGAGCTGTCCAGTAAAGTTGGCAGTTAACAGGGTTGAGATAACATTTTAACACTGGCAGGGGTTACAATAGTCAGGTTTCATTTAGGTAAAACCTTTATCCAAAGGGGGAAAAAACGGTGGTGTAACTGCTAAAAAAAGAAGAAGTACAGGATTTAGAAAAAAAAAATTATACTTACCTAGGTGGATGCAGAATCAATCTAAAGCTGCATCTGTACCCCACCGACTCTGCACTGATCGCTCAGTAGTCAGCATTCTGAGAGCAGAGAGCTGGGGACTGTCAGCCTCCAGCTCTCTGCTCTGCCCCTCCAGCACTCACTGAATCGCTGGGCTGTGGAGAGGGTGAGCCAGCTGTGGGTCTAGGCTTCTGAATGGATTCCGATCATATGGTTGGGATCTTTTCAGAGCCTGGACCGGCTCAGTGACGTCAGCTGACAGCGGGCTTCAGCCTGCTGTCAGCTGAAATCGGATCACAGGAGTGCAGAATGAACTGCACTCCTGTGATTCATAGGAGAAGTATAGCCAAGTCTACCTA
Source organism: Aquarana catesbeiana (assembly GCF_042186555.1). Taxonomy (NCBI): domain Eukaryota; kingdom Metazoa; phylum Chordata; class Amphibia; order Anura; family Ranidae; genus Aquarana; species Aquarana catesbeiana. The sequence goes on along the minus strand of NC_133324.1, from coordinate 121,623,165 downwards.
AATGTGCTAGTGCATCCAACAAAGCAAATATTTACACATATGAAAAGTTCATTACAAATACATAACAATGTTCATGGAAATTGAGCAAAGCGTATACTGTACAAGTGCATCTGAAAGCCAAATTTTTAAGAACAGTAGTGTGTAGGCAGGTGTCTTTATGAAGATTTAAATGTAAAATTACAAGCAATTGTGGAAAAGTCAGAAAATGATATCATGGAAACAAAAAGATCAAAATTCCGCAGAGATGTACAGGATTATAATGAGAAGTCAGTTTATGAGTGGGAGCAGAAGAGTGCTACATTTCAGAAAACACTGCGCTCCATTTTAAAGCAAAAAGGCAAACACAAGCATAAACAACTGAACAAAAGGGTTAACTTCAGCTCCACAGAGGCTTATGATACCGCTGATTTCAGGGTGCCTTCCACCTTCAGAGCCTCTGTCACCTCAGTCTTTTCAGATGACGACACTAGGGAATTACCTCCAAAAAAAGCAACACCACCCAGTAACTGCAAGTTACCCAAGAAGAGAACCAAAAAGGGTGTTGAAAAAGAATAAGAAGAGGAGAAGGTACCCATAAAGGAAAAAGACTTGAAGTTATTTGTTCATAATGTGGTGAATGTATCTGGTGTTCCTCTCAGCGATCATGAATCATCCTTGCTGTCTCATGGCCTCTAATTTTCCCCTACATACCACCTTTATTTATTTTTCACATTAAGCCCTAGTTCACATTGATGCGATTTGGCATTTGAGATGTCAAATCGGCAGCAATTGCCAGCAATGGCAGCGTCCAAATTGGTGTGGGGCCGCACCGATTCACAAAAGTAGTTTCTGTACTACTTTTGGCGATTTCAGGGTGCGATTTCCATTGACATCTGTGCAGAAAGAGGTCTCTGAAATTGCCCCCGAAGTCGGGACTGACATGCGGGAATGAAATCGTGCGAGTTCAGCTGAACTCGCACAATTTCATTCCCGCAGTCAGTGTGAACCAGGGGTTATAGACATTAGATTTGTAAGAAATCTCATTCTTAGGAAATATTTCAAAGTGAAGGAGGGAAGTGAGAGACCCCCAGACTTACATGATCCAGATTCTCATATGATCAATGAGTCTTTTTTCTTTTCTGATCTCTGCAGTAAAATAAATTTAGAGCAATTACACATTGAACCAATGGGTGGTTTATATAGTGTAAACCAGGGCTTGACAACTTTGCTTTGAATCTAGGAGCCAGCTAAACAAAGTTAGGAGCCAGGCACCCGAAACTGCATGTCCGGGGCATCTGGCAATATAAATTGCTCATACCTGCAGTGGTATAGCATGGTTTGTCAGCGTCGGGGCAAGGCAAGTCATTTGCGCCCCTTAACCCATGGACTTTTAGCACTCCCCGAGTCCCTTCCACTATTTTTGCTGTGATGGATTATTAAGAGCTCCTCGTTATTCAAAGCCTTAGCCTCTGATTGGCCCCACAACCTTTTATTATTAGTTGAGTCTGAGTGATAGCTCTTTGACTATGGTAGTCATAGAGCTATCTCAGATTTAGCCAATAAAAGGCTGCAGGCTGCGGGCGCCAATCAGAGACCCCGGCTGTGAATACTGAGGAGGCGGAGCCCTTACTAATCCATCACAGTGGAGTGTCCAGCCGCTAGCCTATAACCCGGATGTACAGTGGGAGGGGGTAGCAATAAGCAGTATACAGTGTGTGTGGAGGGGGGGGCTTTAAGCAGTATACAGCTGGGGAGGAAAGTGTTGAGGGGGAACAGAGCCGGGTTGAGGGGAGGATGGAGTCAGGTGGACTGAAGAGGAGGGGATGCAGCCAGGTGGACAGAGGAGAGGTGGGAATACAGCCAGGTGGATGGGAAGACAAGGCCATGTGGCTAGGAGAGGAGGGATGCAGCCAGGTGAAGAGAAGGATGGAGCCAGTTGGACAGAAGACAGAGCCAGATGGACAGGAGAGGGGGGATACAGCCCGGTGGAGGGGAGGACAGAGCCAGATGCACAGAGGAGAGGAGGGGATGCAGCCATGTCCCCTGGCACCGCTCACCTGGCAGGGTTATTTTTGCCTACCATGCTCTCCTGTGAGGGGCGAGGAGATCTGGAGCGGAGGCCAAGACAGTGAGGCAGAAGCAAAATCACAGACAAGCTAGCCAACTGTCCCTTGCCGCACGTGACCAGTTTGGGCCAATCACAGGGTGCCCATCACTGAGCTCAGACAGCAAGGGAGGCTCAGGCTGCCAATGGATGGAGAGTGCTGGTTGGAGCGCAGTCAGTGCAAAGAGTGACAGGCTGATGCTCAGTGTGAGCGCGCAGCACACTTGGGAGTCGGGATAGCGGGTGCGGAACAGTGAATGAGCTGACAAAAGCCCAGGTGTCAGGAGGCTATTTATAACTGCCATGGCGACTTGGTGCCTGGGATTTGTCAAGCCCTGGTGTAAACAGCATTGCTTTAACCTCAGGTGACAAGTATTTTTATCCAGTAAATGCTAGAAGTGTCGCTGTAGAAATATTTCAATCAGTGTTAGAAAATGAGTTATACATGAGCGCAGTCAGACACCTAATACCCCTAATTTATCAGCATATGAAGTAAGAGCTTTAGAACGCTTGAAAAACCCTACCAGAATGAACTGCACTCCTGTGATCCATAACAGAAGTACAGCCAAAATAGCTTTTGCAATACTTTCTTACTCGGCTCTTGGCCTGCATGGAGCATTGACCGAGGTATTAGGTTAGTTAGACAGTGGAATCGTAGTGAACTTTTAGCAGCAGGTGGAAACAACAAAAGAAAAAAATACAGTGTGGAAAAAAAGTTTTAGATAAACAGACAGTTTCTTTTGTCTCACATTTTCTAAACATAATCATCAGATTATTCATATCATCAAAAAAAAAACAAAAAACCTTACCATATTGTACACAGATAAAAAATTACATCTTCTCTTACAACAGGGCTGTAGGTTTTCTAGCTGTAGGTTCTCTGCTTTGGACTCACTCCTTTCTCCAAGTATGTTCACCTCAAAAGACAAATCTCCCCCTTGGCTCACTTGTATGGGCTCTTATGTTTGTGGTTTGAACACATGCAGGTATTGTCATTTCAACTTGTGCACAGAGTTTTCAATCTTTAGTCACAGGTTAAACAATTTCCAACTGCACGGTATCCAGCTGTACATTATCCAACTGTATGTCATCCAATTGTACATTATCCAACTGTGCATTATCCAACTGTATCCCCCATGAAAATATTAGGTTCTTGCAGCTCTTTGATTGAATTGATTTATTTGATATTCCACTATGATTGTAGTATACAGTTGTGCTCATAAGTTTACATACCCTGGCAGCATTTATGATTTCTTGGACATTTTTCAGAGAATATGAATGATAACACAAAAACTTTTCTTTCACTCATGGTTAGTGTTTGGCTGAAGCCATTTATTATCAATCACCTGTGTTTACTCGTTTTAAATCATAATGGCAACAGAAACTACCCAAATGACCCTGATAGAATGTTTACATACCCTGGTGATTTTGGCCTGATAACATGCACACAAGTTAACACAAAGGGGTTCGAAGGGCTATTAACCACTTCAATACCGGGCATTTTCACCCCCTTCCTGCCCAGGCCAATTTTTAGTTTTCATCGCTGTAACATTTTGAATGACAATTGCGCGGTCATGCAAAACTCTACCTAAATGACATTTTTATCATTATTTTTTTTCCCCACAAATAGAGCTTTCTTTTGGTGGTATTTGATTGTCTCTGCGGTTTTTATTTTTTGCGCTATAAACAAAAGAAGAGCGACAAGTTTGAAAAAACAAAACTAATTACTGATTACTAAGTTTTTGCTTTAATAAATATACCAATTTTTTACTAGTAATGGCGGCAATTTTTATCGTGACTGTGACATTGCGGTGGATATAATCAGACACTTTTGACACTATTTTGGGACCATTCACATTTATACAGCGATCAGTGCTAAAAAAAAATACACTGATTACTGTATAAATGTCATTGGCAGGAGTTAGAAGGCGTTAACACCTAGGGGGCGATCAAGGGGTTAAATGTGTTACCTAGGGGGTGATTTAACTGTAGGGGGAGGGGACTGACTTGGGGAGGAGACCGATCGATGTTCTTATATACTAGGAACACACAGTCTGTCTCCTTTCCCCTGATAGGATGTGGATCTGTGTGTTTACACACACAGATCCACGGTCCTGCTCTGTAACGAGCGATCGCGGCCCCCTATACCGCCGGGAAGCCGAGGCCGTCATATGACGTCCGCCCAGGATGGGAGATCCCATCTGCGGATGTCATATGACAATGGGAGTGTAGGGAAGTGGTTAAAGGTAACCATCCTCACCTGTGATCTGTTTGCTTGTAAATTAGTGTGTGTGTGTGTGTGTGTGTGTATAAAAGGTCAATGAGTTTCTGGGCTCCTGGCAGACCCTTGCATCTTTCATCCAGTGCGGCACTGACGTTTCTGGATTCTGAGTCATGGGGAAAGCAATAGAATTGTCAAAGGATCTGCAGGAAAAGGTAGTTGAAAACAGGAAAGGGATTTAAAAAGATATCCAAGAAATTGAGAATGCCAATCAGTAGTGTTCAAACTCCAATCAAGAAGTGGAAAATGAGGGGTTCTATTGAAACCAAACCAAGGTCAGGTAGACCAACTAAAATTTCAGCCACAACTGCCAGGAAAATTGTTTGGGATGCAAAGAAAAACCCACAAATAACTACAGGACTCTCTGAAAACATGTGGTGTGGCTGTTTCAAGATGCACAATAAGGAGGCACTTGAAGAAAGATGGGCTGCATGGTCGAGTCGCTAGAAAAAAAGCCATTACTACGCAAATGCCACAAAGTATCCCGCTTACAATACGCCAAACAGCACAGAGACAAGCCTCAAACCTTCTGGCACAAAGTCATTTGGAGTGATGAGACTAAAATTTAGCTTTTTGGCCACAACCATAAACAGTTAAACACTACATTTGGAGAGGAGTCAACTATGATGAAAGATACACCATTCCTACTGTGAAACACAGAGGTTTATTGCTGATGTTTTGGGGATGTGTGAGCTACAAAGGCACAGGAAATTTGATTAAAATTGTTGCAAGATGAATGCAGTAGGTTATCAAAAAATACTGGAGGAACATTTGCATTCATCAGCCAGGAAGCTGCGCATGGGACGTACTTGGACATTCCAACATGACAATGATCCAAAACACAAGGCCAAGTCGACCTGTCATTGACTACAGCAGAATAAAGTGAAGGTTCTGGAGTGGCCATCTCAGTCTTCTGATCTCAATATCATTGAGCCACTCTGGGGAGATCTCAAACGTGCAGTTCATGCAAGACAGCCCAAAAATTTACAGCAACTGGGAGTCTTTTTGCCAAGAGGAATAGGCAGCTTTACCATCTGAGAAGATAAAGCCCCTCATCCACAAATACCACAAAAGACTTCAAGCTGTCATTGATGTTAAAGGACGCAATACACAGTATTAAGACCTGGGGTATGTAAACTTTTGATCAGGGTCATTTGGGTAGTTTCTGTTGCCATTATGATTTAAAAAAAGAGTAAACACAGTTGATTGAAATCATACATTCTGCCAGGGTATGTAAACTTATGAGCACAACTGTATATGTACTTTTTTACTTTATTTTGATTCAATATTTGTTTGATTCAGTATATGTTGTGTTTATTGTTTGTTGAGGCAGATGCATTTAATGATGGCTTGCCTTTTCTCCCCAGCAGAGTCCTTAATGGTTAAATGACCCATTGTGATCCCAGCTGGGGGGGGCGCTTGACTTGCTATACATCTGTTTAGTTGCTTATGTCAGACTAAGTATGAGTAGGACCTTGATAGGCTGAAACACGTTAGTGTTGGCTCCATTTGGGACATGTGTACAGAATTATTATTATACAGAATTTATATAGTGCCAACAGTTTACGTGGCACTTTACAATATAAAAAGGGAGACAGTACAGTTACAAAGCAATAAAATACAAGAGGATTAAGAGGGCCCATCTGCAGGCATGAAGCATGCTGTAAGTAAATGCAGTGCAGTGTCACTACCTAGAGTCCTAACTTGCCCCTATACTACCCCAACACTCCCTCTACCACCCCAACCTGCCCTGTGCCACCTCAACCTGCCCTATGCCACCCAAACCTGCCACTATTCCACCTTATACTACCATAACCTGCCACTATACCACACTATACTATCATTTACAGGGGCCGGTTTGGGGTGCGCCCCGTGACCGTGTGCTGCCTGCAGGGTGATGGGCAGCTTAGACTGGAATGGGGGAGGTGACACCATGTTTTAGCCTACCAGGTGACAGCAACCCTAGTGACGCCACTGCACCGAAGCCCTGCAAAGTGGTACAATAATGAGTGTCTGCAGGCAACAGTGACACAGGTGGAGGTTCCTTGCAAGTTTGGGGCTGCATTTCTGCTAATGGAGTTGGAGATTTGGTCAGGATCAATTGTGTCCTCAATGCTGAGAAATACAGACAGATACTTATTCATCATGCCATAGTATCAAGGAGACGTGTGATTGGCCCCAATGTATTCTGCAACAGGACAACGACCTCAAAAATACAGCCAATGTCATTAAGACATTAAGAACGATCTTCAGTGTAAAGATCAAGAAGTCCTGAAAGTGATGGTTTGGCCCCCAGAGTCCTGATCTTAACATCATGAAGTCTGTCTGGGATTACACGAGGAGACATAAGGATTTGAGGCAGCCTACATTCACAGAATATCTGTGGTTAGTTCTTCAAGGTGTCTGGAACAACCTACCTGCTGAGTTTCTTCAAAAACTACAAGAATTGATGCTGTTTTGAAGGCAAAGGGTGGTCACAATAAATTATTTGATTTGAATTTCTCTTCTGTTCATCTACTTTCCGTTTTGTTAATAGTTTTTATTTTTTAATCAAAAAAGTTAACACTTTTATTTCTGAAAGCATTCTTAAAACTTTTGTGTATATATTTTTTATAATCTAACCCTGCTTTAAACTTCTCCACAACTTTATCCCTGACCTGTCTGGTGCGTTCCTTGGCCTTCATGATGCTGTTTGTTCATTAAGGTTCTCTAACAAACCTCTGAGGGCTTCACAGAGCAGCTGTATTTATACTGAAATTAAATTGCACACACTCTATTTACTAATTAGGCGACTTCTGAAGGCAATTGGTTCCACTAGATTTTAGTTAGGGTTATCAGAGTAGAGGGGGCTGAATACAAATGCACGCCACACTTTTTCCATATTTATTTCTAATAAAATGTTGAAAATCAATTATAATTTTCCTTCCACTTCACAATTATGTGCCACTTTGTGTTGGTCTATCACATAAAATCCCAATAAAATACATTTACTTTTTTGGTTGTAACATGACAAAATGTGGAAAATTTGAAGGGGTGTGAATACTTTTTCAAGGCACTGTGCGTGTATATATATATATATATATATATATATATATATATATATATATATATATATATATATATATATATATAGTGGCATTGGGGATTGTTCAGCTCAAGTGGATAGATGCGTTTTGGTGCAGTGAGTCCACATCAGAGAGGCATTTATAGTTAAGGGCCTGGTATCCCACATTTATTAAAAGGGAAAAACAAAACAAAAGTCCATCCAGGAATCCCACGCAAGGGTCCAAGCTTCAATTAAATACACAAAATCCAAATGAAAATGCTAGCCCACCTGGCTACTCTTCAGCAGTACTTCTGCTATAGATACAGGCCCCTCAAATGAGCTGCTTGGATGCACACAGTCTTAGGCTCCTTGGCTGCACACAGCTTCGAAGCCCTTCAACGCACACAGCTTTGGGCTCCTTGGACGCACACAGCTTGAAAGCCCTTCAACGCACACAGCTTCTGGCTCCCTGGACGCACACAGCTTTGAAGCTTCTTAATGCACACAGCATCTATCCTCACACAGAGACACTTACTAGCAGCCACTGCTCCAACTCCACCTTCCTTCTCCTTCTGTTCTCACCAGCCCTTCGTTATATGGGCTGTGTGCACCCGGGCACAAACCCGTACACAGGGTTGGAGATCCCATCCCACCCAAGGATCTGAAGGATCTCCAAACTACAGAGCCCCATAAGGAACTAGCAAAACCTGGAGAGAACTGCCAGAGCAGTTTTCTCTTTTTCAAATTTACGCTCTGTAGCTCTGCACTCAGCCAATATGCAGACTCTGTGTCCACTTGAACCCCATTTTCATAGGGACAGAGCCTTGCTCTGCCACAATATATATATATATATATATATATATATATATATATATATATATATATATATATATTAGCAAACTATATATAAAAACTTTTTTTAAAGGTATAAGTGCAGCAGCTAGTAGGTTAGGTATTTAGGAGGATAAGTAACCATTATTTCCTGTAGGATAAAGCGGACCTTCACTCAAAAATAAAACACTGCAGATTTCTAATCCTCACCCTCCTCTTTTTCAAAAATGCTAATCTTTTTTTAATTTCTTTTTTACTTTTTACCTACCTGCTGGCCCTGCACCCTGCCACCATTCTTCACCGTAGGCAAGAATTATCTTTAAGACTCCTGCTGCTGCCTCCTGGGATGTCAACATTATGTATCGCAGGCATTACTTTCCATTTATGTAAATAGAGGCAGTAGCAGATCTTGTAAGTGAGCAGGCATCTGGCACCATGTCTGTTTACATATTCTATATATGAAGGAGATTAATGCCTCCTGGGATATGTGACATTGGTATTCCTGGAGAAATGACTATCCTTCATGTATAGAAAATCATAACACAGCTCCAGATTTCTGTCTGCGAATGTGTGAGGTCTGGCACGGCATCACTGAGGGGCCAGCTGTAGAGGCAGCTGCAGGAGGAGAGCGGTGCAAGAGTCACTCTCATGAGGAGGCTGAAGTTCCTCTTTATGGCAATGCCTGGCACTAATCTGAACACATCTAGGTCTTTGCACGCAAACAAAACTCAAGACCAGTATTATCACAAGCAAAAAATAATACCACAAAACAGCTATAGTTCTATAGCCTACTATAGTCCTACAAAGTTTTCTAGTTCCCTGGCAATGGGCTGGTGTGATCTGGAAAATCCCTTATGCCGTGTACACACGGGCAGACTTTTTGACCGAACTGGTCGGACTGAACAATCCGACTGTGTGTGGGCTTCATCGGACCTGCAGTGGACTTTTTCAGTCGAAAATCAGACGAACTTTACATTTGGAACATGTTTCAAATCTTTCCAATGGACTCTAGTCCGGACGAAAAATCTGCTCATCGGTATGCTAGTCCGACGGACGAAAACCGACGCTAGGGCAGCTATTGACTACTGTCTATCAACTTCCTTATTTTAGTTCGGTCGTACGTCATCACGTACAAATCCGTCGGACTTTGGTGATCGTGTGTAGGCAAGTCCGTTCGTTCGAAAGTCTGTTGGAAAGACTGTCGGACCTTTGATGCCGAAAAGTCCGCCCGTGTATACACGGCATTAGTCAACTAGGGTAATGCCAGAAGCAGAGCTCTGAGGAGACAGGGAGAATATTCACTGGCCCCCCATTAGGTAGAATTTGTGAGTTTTTCAAGAGGATGGAAACAGATCTTTTACAAGTAATAGTTGCTGGCTTTGGAGGATGAAAAATTAAGGATGGATTGTGGCAGGGGCTGGAGTTAAACTCATATTCAGTATTTTATAGGAAGAGTTTTTGGTTATGTTTGCCTAACCATAAGTTGAGAAGTTGACATAATAAATGGATAAATGGCTTACCTGGCTTGCAATATATTGTCAGTAAGACCAGAAAAATACAGATCATGCTTGTCCTAAAGGCAAAAATACAACGTTAAATTCAGCATAACAAACCAGTAATACTGAAATGATAAAAAGATTATAATGCATAGAAAAAGAGAACCTGTCAAAGCTACACACACAGCTTTGAAGATACTTCATATACATATCCTAAAATAAATATGGTAAGTAGCTTGACCAATATTTTGATAAAGAAATTAGCAATGTGCCCTGATCATAAGTATTAGTGTCAGAAATTCTTGATGCTGTTCACATAAACTTTCCAAGGGGTAGGAAAATCTATGCAATAATTGTTACATTTTTTACACAGAGGAAAGAACAATTATTTCACTGCATTTCCAGTTTTTTCCACAGGTGGCAACTTAGTTTTTTCAACATTTATACAACCCAATTATTATTTCCTGGGGAAAGGTTATAATAATAGGCTCTGCTTTGCTTATAAAACCAGAGACGGGAGCAAATTCTTGGAGAAGAAATACCTTTGGAATTGTGGCTAATTGTATGGCCACAAGCTTCTAAAAGCTCAATATGCAATTTATATAAAGAAAATCAGTATAAAATCCTCTTCCACTGGCACCAAACACCAGAACTGCTACGTACTATATATCGCCCTGCTGATGATAGATGCTGGAGACGTAGGAGTGACCTAGGGACAGTACAACATATATACTGGAACTGCCCGCTGTTTTGTGTCTAAGCACAGATCAGACCTCCTTACCTGAAGCACTGTTGTTCCCAGTGAATGAGTGCACACGAGTGACAAATGTTACAAGTCTGTCAGCAGGCGCATTTATTATGCATTTATAGATGACAATTTGGTAATGCCCCTTTATGACAACAAACCATTTGCCGATCTGATAAAAAACATACTGGCAGAGACCAACCTATCAAACTACAAGCCACTCCTAGGAATATATTTTGCAGATGATCTTCCTTTTTCACATAGCGTAGTGATTGCCATCACTAAAAGAGAAGCAGTGTAGGTAGTAGATTCTATCTTGTAAAGGAAGTTTAACAGCCAGTGGTTATATACAGCTATGAGCTAGCTTCATTTCACAACACATATTTACATTTTTATGATAAGGTATACCATTGCGGTATAAAAATAAAGCTAGAGATAACTGGAAAAGATCTCAAAGATCAAAATGAAACACACAAAATTAAATAAAAAACAAGTGTTTTTTTTTTTTTTGCTATTAGTCGATATTGCACAGATAAACATAACATGCAAAATACTGTTAATAAAGAGATGGAAAACCCCAAAATGTATTAAAAGCACTTAAAGTGTTACTAAACCCACAACAGTAAAATCAGTCTGTATATGCAGTAAAGCATGCTTGTTATACTAACTGTGGAACCTAAGGGGTAATCCTCCGCATTCTGTAGAAAGGCTATTTGATCCCGTCTTCTCTGATCCTCCCCTTCTTCCACAGTCCCCAATCCATCTCCTGATAGAACAGAGCCTTGGGGGCAAGCTGCACATGTGTATGTGATCAGCACAGGGCCAATCAGCACTGTCCAGACAGAAGGTCAGGGGTCCTGCAGCCTCATAGGACAATCAGGGAGAAATGAAAACTCCTCCTACAAGCTTTTTAACCAGATACTGATAGAAGTCACAAGACTGCGCTAACTGCTGATGAGAAAAGGTATTTAGCAGTTTATATTTACTAAAACTATTGCATTTCCATGCTCTGTGCACTGTGGGAAACCAGATATAGTGAATGCAGGGTCCTGGATATAGTAACACTTTAAAGCTGAATCTCTTGGCAGACATACAAGACCTGTAGGGGTGGTTTATTAAATAAAAATATTCAACTCTACCAACGGCAGGCATCAGGCATCATGCAGAGGCGGGCATCAGGCAGTGGCGATCATCTGGCATTGGCGGGCATCAGGCAGCGACGGGAATCGGGCTCCTGTATCTTCTCCTCCTCCTCGCTTCTGCCGTGCATCTCCTCCCCTCCTCCTAGGTGTCCAATAGGATCGCCTGTCCTTTCAGACGATTGGGTGATGGGTTTCCTGGGAAGAGGATCTGCTTCCTGGGAGGAGGATCAGTGTTACAACAGTGAATATTCATTCGCTATTGCAACACACCTGGGTGGGCTCTGGACGCAATGCTCTGCGTTCGGAGGCCACCCTATTTTAAAGCTTATTAGAACCTCTGGCTCTAATCAGGTGCTTCAAAAAAAACACCCCGCCACTGTAATTCTGTAATCTTTGGCAGGGCCCTCACAGGGTTGTGAAGACTTCCTGTGGCACAATGTATGACAAGAAGACTGATTGCAGAGACTGGCGGATCACAGGAGGAGGTTTTTTTTTTTTTCGTGAATAGGTATGGGTCGATGGTATGGGAGGTCAGAGTCTTTGTCTGAAGGTAGGCTTTCAAGAATGTTACAGGACCAACAAACTGGATCCTTGTTTGTGTGTCATCTTTATGAAGGTGGAGGACACACACATATATAGCTACATAGATAAGGAAAAAAGGGGAGGTGTTAAGTTATCAGCACCACAGTGTTAATCAGAAGAAAAAACTTCTGATGACGCGCGCTCTAGTGGAAATGCATAGAAGTGAGGTCTGACACTTACAACCATAGGAGCCCTTTACTTCCGTTTGAACAGCTGAGATATGCCACGCATACCGCGAGCCTTATAGCGGCGTCAGACCGGCTTCTGCTTCCCCTTGAGCGGATTGTTTGCGATCCCATGCTGGACTATGTAAGTGCTCTTTTAAAAAACTAAGCGGTATTACACTATATCCTGCCGTCTGTGGCTCTTTGTTGTGGAGCTATTTCACAGACATACTTGAAGCAAGTTGGTATATGCAGTGGAGAGAATATAAAGGCGGAAATACCTACGTTTACAATCTGCATATTGGATTGGGATCCAGCTTTCTCCACACATGATTGCTTGTTTGGAATGGGATACGTGAAGGAGATATACCATTGAATTGAGGATTCCTCTCTAAAAAGTCATGCTTTGTGGTCACTCTGTGGCCGAGGCGATCTGGTGAGCGCATTGTGTTATCACTTCGGGTGAAGCACTTTTAAATAAGATTATTGAAGCACATTTGCACTTTATTATTCACGGTGTTGGAGCATACATACATAAGAAGATTTGATCACATATGCTTATTATGGACATTTCTGATGGTTCATTCTATTGTGCAGTACTAATTAGGTTATACACTGTATATGATTATTTGCTATTTGAGTGTATTTGCCTTTGCGCCCTTTATATATTTCTTTAACATAGGTAAGGGAGACTGGGACTTATGAATGGAATCTGAAACTACTTCTAAAGGTGGGAATCCCAGACAGGACTAAAAATGGCAACATCATCTAGCTTATGCTTTGTGGGTCTTAAGAATGCAAACTGTCATTCTTTGGAATGGGGCCCATTGGTAGTGGTAGCGGTAAACCATGCAAAAAAACAGGGCCATAACAATCCAAGTAGGTTTGCTCCGGAAGGCAGCAAACATAGGGGTTGATTTTCTAAAACAAGATTTTCTAAAACACGTGCACTCGCAGTGGGCTGCGAGTGCACGTGGGCTGTGTGTGTACGTGGGCTGTGAGTACCTGTGTATTGTATTGTTGAGTACCTGTGTATTGTTGAGTATTAGTGTCAGGAAGCTAGTTGTTAGTTAATTTGGATAGGGTATAATCCCCAATCCTTATTCAATTAGTAGGTATGATGCCTGGCGGGTGTGGAGATGCGACTCGGTGTATACCTTGCGGCATGTATGCGTTCCTTGATCATCCGAACAAGGGCAAATACTGCTGTGCAAAATGTAAGCACATTGTTTCCCTGGAAGCCCAAGTTCTGAATCTAGGGAAGCAACTGTCAGCACTGAGAAGACCATACTAAAGGAGAACTGGAAACGTACCCGGCAGGTGCTGACAGGGGTCAGCACAGAGGTGGGTGGAGGCAAAGAGGTGCAGGCACTAGAAAAGAGTAGATGGGTGACAGTCAGGAAGGGTAGAGGGGAGAGTGCCAGGGAGGCTGATCGTGGGCTGGAACATCCCAATAAGTACGCCCCTTTGAGTGACATTGGTGAAACCAGTCAGGGACCAGCACTGCCAGGAGAATAACTCCTCCAGTGAGAGCGGGGGGGGGGGGGGGGGGGGGAGCGAAGGGAAAGAAAGGAAAGACAGAATCTAGGGGTAGGGGACTCAATTCTTAGAAGGACAGAGACTGCAATCTGTGTCAAAGACCTAAAGCACCAAACTATATGGTGTCTACCGGCTACCAGGCGCTCGGGTTCAGCACATCACGGATCTGGTGGAAAGATTACTGGGAGGGGCTGGGGAAGACCCGGCTGTCATGGTGCACGTTGGCACCAGTGACAAAGTCAAAGGAAGATGAAGTGTCCTAAAGAACGATTTTAGGGACTTAGGAGCTAAACTGAGGAAAAGGACCTCCAAGGTAGTATTCTCAGAAATACTACCGGTACCACGAGCCACACCAGAAAGGCAGAGAGAGATTAGGGAAGTAAACAAGTGGCTGAGGAGCTGGTGTATAAAAGAGGGGTTTGGGAATCCTTATGGGTAGAGCTTCAAAGGGAGGAAACTAAGGGGAAAGTAATACTGGGAGAATGCTTTAGGCCCCGTAACCTGGGGTAGGAGGGGGAGACAGACCTACTATCACAATTAGGATTAGCGGCAAGGATTGGAAGTGTCATCATAATGGGGGAAACAGCAATCACAGGTCAAATAGCTTCAGTATAAATCACACAAATAGGAAACATAAGGGGAATACAAAGACGCTGAATTTCAAAAGAGCCAACTTCCCTAAACTACAAACCTAGAAGATAGAAGATATTAATTGGGATAAAATCTTAGCAACAAAGAACACGGAGGAGAGATGTGTTTGCTTTAAGAGCATATTAAATAAGGCCATTAGCCAGTGCATCCCATTGGGAAATAAATTTAAAAGAGCAAACAAAAGTCCTGGGTGGCTTAACTCCAATGTAAAAATGCATATAAAAGCAAAGGAGAAGCCCTTCAAAAAATACAAGGCTGAAGGGATCATCATCAGCATTCAAACTTTACAAAGAATGCAACAAGAAATGTAAGGGTGCAATTAGGGCAACTAAGATAGAACACGAAAGACACATAGTGGAGGAGAGCAATAATCCCAAGAAATTCTTTAAGTATATAAACAGTAAAAGAGTGAGGACAGACCATATTGGCCCCATAAAGAAGGAGGAAGGAAATCCGGTTACAAAGTATGCTGAGATGGCGAAGGTATTGAATTTATTCTTCTCCTCAGCCTTCACGAAGGAATCGGGGGGCTTCAATAACCAAAACTGCAGTGTTTTCCTCATGACACATCACAGGAAGCACCCTCATGGCTAACAGAGGACAGAATTAGGAATAGACTTAAAAAACTTAAGTGTGATCGCGGGTCCCACGGATTCGATGTCCGCGGGGATACCCGCGATCATCTCATGGAGAGGAAGAACGGGGAAATGCTGATGTAAACAAACATATCCCCGTTCTGCCTAGTGACAGGACACTGATCACAGCTCCCTGTAATCGGGAGCGGTGATCAGTGTCATGTCACACATAGCCACGCCCCCCACAGTTAGAATCACTCCCTAGGACACACTTAACCCCTTCACTGGCCCCTAGTGGTTAACCCCTTCACTGCCAGTGTCATTTACACAGGAATCAATGCATTTGTATAGCACTGATTGCTATATAAATGACAATGGTCCCAAAAATGTGTCAAAAATGTCCGATGTGTCCGCCATAATTTCGCAGTCCCGATAAAGATCGCAGATCGCCGCCATTACTAGTAAAAGAAAAAATTAAAAACAAAAATACCAGAAAACTATCCCCTATTTTGTAGACGCTATAACTTTTGCGCAAACAAATCAATAAAAGCTTATTGCGATTTTTTTTACCAAAACTATGTAGAAGAATACGTATCAGCCTAAACTGAGGAAAAACATTTTTTTAATATATTTTTTGGGGATATTTATCATAGCAATGATAGTCTACTGACTGGAATGGTACCAGCTGATTGGAGAAAAGCCAATGTAGCACCAATATTTAAAAAAGGGCCAAAATACATCCCCGGGAATTACAGACCAGTTAGCCTAACATCAATAGTATGCAATCTCTTGGAGGGGATGATAAGGGACTATATACAAGATTTTAGTAATGAAAATGGTATCATTAGCAGTAATCAGCATGGATTCATGAAGAATCGTTCTTGCCAAACCAATCTATTAACCAGTTGTCGACCGCCGCACGACAATGTACGTCGGCAGAATGGCACAGGCAGGCAAAAGGACTTACAGGTACGTACGATCGGACCCCCCCCCCGGTGCCTGCGGCGGTCGGCAAATCCTCTTCGGCGATCGGTGGTGAGGGGGAGGCCATCCATTCGTGGCCCGCCCCTCGCGATCGCTCCTGGCCAATGGGATCATTTCCCTGCCTCTGTATTGTACACAGAGGCAGAGGAAATGATGTCATCTCTCCTCGGCTCGGCATTTTCCGTTCCAGCGCTGAGGAGAGAAGACTGTAATGTAATGTCAACACACACAGTAGAACATGCCAGGCATACATTACAACCCCGATCCCCCCCCCGATTACCCCCCGATCACCCCCCGATCACCCCCCCCCCCCTGTCACACTGACACCAAGCAGTTTTTTTTTTTTCTGATTACTGCATGGTGTCAGTTTGTGACAGTTAGTGTGTTAGGGCAGTTAGGGTTAGCCCCCTTTAGGTCTAGGGTACCCCCCTAACCCCCAATAAAGTTTTAACCCCTTGATCACCCCCGTCACCAGTGTCACTAAGCGATCATTTTTCTGATCGCTGTATTAGTGTCACTGGTGACGCTAGTTAGGGAGGTAAATATTTAGGTTCGCCGTTAGCGTTTTATAGCGACAGGGACCCCCATATACTACCTAATAAGGTTTTAACCCCTTGATTACCCCCTAGTTAACCCTTTCACCACTGATCACTGTATAACCGTTACGGGTGACACTGGTTAGTTCGTTTATTTTTTATAGTGTCAGGGCACCCGCCGTTTATTACCGAATAAAGGTTTAGCCCCCTGATCGCCCGGCGGTGATATGCGTCGCCCCAGGCAGCGTCAGATTAGCGCCAGTACCGCTAACACCCACGCACGCAGCATACACCTCCCTTAGTGGTATAGTATCTGATCGGATCAATATCTGATCCGATCAGATCTGTACTAGCGTCCCCAGCAGTTTAGGGTTCCCAAAAACGCAGTGTTAGCGGGATCAGCCCAGATACCTGCTAGCACCTGCGTTTTGCCCCTCCGCCCGGCCCAGCCCACCCAAGTGCAGTATCGATCGATCACTGTCACTTACAAAACACTAAATGCATAACTGCAGCGTTCGCAGAGTCAGGCCTGATCCCTGCGATCGCTAACAGTTTTTTTGGTAGCATTTTGGTGAACTGGCAAGCACCAGCCCCAGGCAGCGTCAGGTTAGCGCCAGTACCGCTAACACCCACGCACGCACGCACCGTACACCTCCCTTAGTGGTATAGTATCTGAGCGGATCAATATCTGATCCGATCAGATCTATACTAGCGTCCCCAGCAGTTTAGGGTTCCCAAAAATGCAGTGTTAGCGGGATCAGCCCAGATACCTGCTAGCACCTGCGTTTTGCCCCTCCGCCCAGCCCAGCCCACCCAAGTGCAGTATCGATCGATCACTGTCACTTACAAAACACTAAGCGCATAGCTGCAGCGTTTGCAGAGTCAGGCCTGATCGCTAACAGTTTTTTTGGTAGCGTTTTGGTGAACTGGCAAGCACCAGCCTCAGGCAGCGTCAGGTTAGTGCCAGTACCGCTAACACCCATGCACGCACCGTACACCTCCCTTAGTGGTGTAGTATCTGAACGGATCAGATCTATACTAGCATCCCCAGCAGTTTAGGGTTCCCAAAAATGCAATGTTAGCGGGATCAGCCCAGATACCTGCTAGCACCTGCGTTTTGACCCTCCGCCCGGCCCAGCCCAGCCCACCCAAGTGCAGTATCAATCGATCACTGTCACTTACAAAACACTAAACACATAACTGCAGCGTTCGCAGAGTCAGGCCTGATCCCTGCGATCGCTAACAGTTTTTTTGGTATTGTTTTGTTGAACTGGCAAGCACCAGCGGCCTAGTACACCCCGGTCGTAGTCAAACCAGCACCGCAGTAACACTTGGTGACGTGGCGAGTCCCATAAGTGCAGTTCAAGCTGGTGGGGTGGCAAGCACAAGTAGTGTCCCGCTGCCACCAAAAAGACAAACACAGGCCCGTTGTGCCCATAGTGCCCTTCCTGCTGCATTCGCCAATCCTAATTGGGAACCCACCACTTCTGCAGCGCCCGTACTTCCCCCATTCACATCCCCAACCAAATGCAGTCGGCTGCATGAGAGGCATTTTCTTTATGTCCTCCCGAGTACCCCTACCCAACGAACCCCACCAAAAAAGATGTCGTGTCTGCAGCAAGCGCGGATATAGGCGTGACACCCGCTATTATTGTCCCTCCTGTCCTGACAATTCTGGTCTTTGCATTGGTGAATGTTTTGAACGCTACCATACACTAGTTGAGTATTAGCGTAGGGTACAACATTGCACAGACTAGGCACACTTTCACAGGGTCTCCCAAGATGCCATCGCATTTTGAGAGACCCGAACCTGAAACCGGTTACAGTTATAAAAGTTAGTTACAAAAAAAGTGTAAAAAAAAAAAAATATATATAAAAGTTAAAAAAAATAGTTGTCGTTTTATTGTTCTCTCTCTATTCTCTCTCTATTGATCTGCTCTTTTTTACTGTATTCTATTCTGCAATGTTTTATTGTTATTATGTTTTATCATGTTTGCTTTTCAGGTATGCAATTTTTTATACTTTACCGTTTACTGTGTTTTATTGTTAACCATTTTTATGTCTTCAGGTACGCCATTCACGACTTTGAGTGGTTATACCAGAATGATGCCTGCAGGTTTAGGTATCATCTTGGTATCGTTCTTTTCAGCCAGCGGTCGGCTTTCATGTAAAAGCAATCCTAGTGACTAATTAGCCTCTAGACTGCTTTTACAAGCAGTGGGAGAGCATGCCCCCCCCCCCCACCGTCTTCCGTGTTTTTCTCTGGCTCTCCTGTCTCAACAGGGAACCTAAGAATGCAGCCGCTGGTTCAGCCAGCTGACCATAGAGCTGATCAGAGACCAGAGTGGCTCCAAACATCTCTATGGCCTAAGAAACCGGAAGCTACGAGCATTTCATGACTTAGATTTCGCCGGATGTAAACAGCGCCATTGGGAAATTGGGAAAGCATTTTATCACACCGATCTTTGTGTGGTCAGATGCTTTGAGGGCAGAGGAGAGATCTAAGGTCTAATAGACCCCAATTTTTTCAAAAAAGAGTACCTGTCACTACCTATTGCTATCATAAGGGATATTTACATTCCCTGAGATAACAATAAAAATGATTAAAAAAAAAATGAAAGGAACAGTTTAAAAATAAGATAAAAAAGCAAAAAAATAATAAAGAAAAAAAAAAAAAATAAAAAGCACCCCTGTCCCCCCCTGCTCTCGCGCTAAGGTGAATGCAAGCTTTGGTTTGGCGTCAAATGTAAACAGCAATTGCACCATGCATGTGAGGTATCACCACGAAGGTCAGATCGAGAGCAGTAATTTTAGCAGCAGACCTCCTCTGTAAATCTAAAGTGGTAACCTGTAAAGGCTTTTAAAGCCTTTTAAAAATGTATTTATTTTGTTGCCACTGCACGTTTGTGCGCAATTTTAAAGCATGTCATGTTTGGTATCCATGTACTCGGCCTAAGATCATCTTTTTTATTTCATCAAACATTTGGGCAATATAGTGTGTTTTAGTGCATTAAAATTTTAAAAAGTGTGTTTTTTCCCCAAAAAATGCATTTAAAAAATCGCTGCGCAAATACTGTGTGAAAAAAAAAATGAAACACCCACCATTTTAATCTGTAGGGCATTTGCCTTAAAAAAATATATAATGTTTGGGGGTTCAAAGTAATTTTCTTGCAAAAAAAATAATTTTTTCATGTAAACAAAAAGTGTCAGAAAGGGCTTTGTCTTCAAGTGGTTAGAAGAGTGGGTGATGTGTGACATAAGCTTCTAAATGTTGTGCATAAAATGCCAGGACAGTTCAAACCTCCCCCAAATTACCCCATTTTGGAAAGTAGACACTCCAAGCTATTTGCTGAGAGGCATGTCGAGTCCATGGAATATTTTATATTGTGACACAAGTTGCGGGAAAGAGACAAATTTTTTTTTTGCACAAAGTTGTCACTAAATGATATATTGCTCAAACATGCCATGGGAATATGTGAAATTACACCCCAAAATACATTCTGTTGCTTCTCCTGAGTACGGGATACCACATGTGTGAGACTTTTTGGGAGCCTAGCCGCGTACAGGACCCCGAAAACCAAGCACCGCCTTCAGGCTTTCTAAAGGCGTACCTATCACAGTTTCGGAGGCAATGGAATGCCCAGGTGGCACAACCCCCCCCCCCCCCAAATGACCCTATTTTGGAAAGTAGACACCCCAATCTATTTGCTGAGAGGTATAGTGAGTATTTTGCAAACCTCACTTTTTGTCACAAAGTTTTGAAAACTGAAAAAAGAAAAAAAAATGTTTTTTCTTGTCTTTCTTCATTTTCAAAAACAAATGAGAGCTGCAAAATACTCACCATGCCTCTCAGCAAATAGCTTAGGGTGTCTACTTTCCAAAATGGGGTCATTTGGGGGGGGGTATGTTTGTGCCACCTGGGCATTCCATGGCCTCCGAAACTGTGATAGGCAGTGAAGAGTAAAATCAAAAATTTACACCCTTAGAAAACCTGAAGGCAGAGATTGGTTTTCGGGGCCCCGTACGCGGCTAGGCTCCCAAAAAGTCCCACACATGTGGTATCCCCATACTCAGGAGAAGCAGCTAAATGTATTTTGGGGTGCAATTCCACATATGCCCATGGCCTGTGTGAGCAATATATCATTTAGTGACAACTTTGTGCAAAAAAAAAAAAAAAATGTGTCACTTTCCCGCAACTTGTGTCAAAATATAAAATATTCCATTGACTCAACATGCCTCTCAGCAAATAGCTTGGGGTGTCTACTTTCCAAAATGGGGTCATTTGGGGGGGGGTTGTGCCATCTGGGCATTTTATGGCCTTCAAAACTGTGATAGGTAGTGAGGAGTGAAATCAAAAATTTACGCCCTTAGAAATCCTGAAGGCGGTGATTGGTTTTCGGTGGGCCCTGTACGCGGCTAGGCTACTAAAAAGTCCCACACATGTGGTATCCCCGTACTCAAAAGACGCAGCTGAATGTATTTTGGGGTGCAATTCCACATATGCCCATGGCCTGTGTGAGCAATATATCATTTAGTGACAACTTTTTGTAATTTTTTTTTTTTTGTTGTCATTATTCAATCACTTGGGACAAAAAAAATTAATATTCAATGAGCTCAACATGCCTCTCAGCAATTTCCTTGGGGTGTCTACTTTCCAAAATAGGGTCATTTGGGGGGGGGGGGGTTTGTACTGCCCTGCCATTTTAGCACCTCAAGAAATGACATAGGCAGTCATAAACTAAAAGCTGTGTAAATTCCAGAAAATGTACCCTAGCTTGTAGACGCTATAACTTTTGCGCAAACCAATAAATATACACTTATTGACATTTTTTTTACCAAAGATATGTGGCCGAATACATTTTGGCCTAAATGTATGACTAAAATTGAGTTTATTGGATTTTTTTATAACAAAAAGTAGAAAATATCATTTTTTTTCAAAATTTTCGGTCTTTTTTCATTTATAGCGCAAAAAATAAAAATGGCAGAGGTGATCAAATACCATCAAAAGAAAGCTCTATTTGTGGGAAGAAAAGGACGCAAATTTCGTTTGGGTACAGCATTACATGACCGCGCAATTAGCAGTTAAAGCGACGCAGTGCCAAATTGTAAAAAGTGCTCTGGTCAGGAAGGGGGTAAATCCTTCCGGGGCTGAAGTGGTTAATCCTCTATGAGAAGGTGAGTTGCCATCTAGATAAAGGAAGGCCCGTAGACGTGGTGTATCTGGATTTTGCAAAAGCATTTGACACAGTTCCCCATAAACGTTTACTGTACAAAGTAAGGTCAGTTGGCATGGACCATAGGGTGAGTACATGCATTGAAAACTGGCTACAAGGGCGAGTTCAGAGGGTGGTAATAAATGGGGAGTACTCGAAATGGTCAGGGGTGGATAGTGGGGTCCCCCAGGGTTCTGTCCTGAGACCAATCCTATTTATTTTGTTCATAAATGACCTGGAGGATGGGGTAAGCAGTTCAATCTCTGTATTTGCGGACAATACTAAGCTAAGCAGGGCAATAACTTCTCCGCAGGATGTGGAAACCTTGCAAAAAGATCTGAGCAAATTAATGGGGTGGGCAACTACATGGCAAATGAGGTTTAATGTGGAAAAATGTAAAATAATGCTTTTGGTTGGCAAATATGTGAATGCAATCTATACACTGGGGGGAGAACCTCTGGGGGAATAAAGGGTGGAAAAGGACCTGGGGGTCCTAGTAGATGATATGCTCAGCAATGGCATGCAATGCCAAGCTGCTGCTAACAAAGCGAACAGAATATTGGCATGCATTAAAAAGGGGATTAACTCCAGAGATAAAACGATAATTCTCCCACTCTACAAGAAAAAGCGATAATTCTCCCACTCTACGAGACTCTGGTCCGGCCTCACCTAGCGTATGCTGTCACGTTCTGGGCACCAGTCCTCAGGAAGGATGTGCTGGAAATGGAGCGAGTACAAAGAAGGGCAACAAAACTAATAAAGGGACTGGAGGATCTTAGTTATGAGGAAAAGTTACAAACACTGAACTTATTCTCTCTGTAGAAGAGACGCTTGAGAGGGGATATGATTTTAATTTACAAATACCATACTGGTGACCCCACAATAGGGATAAAACTTTTCTGTGGAAGGGAGCGTAATAAGACACGTAGCCACTCATTAAAATTAGAAGAAAAGAGGTTTAACCTTAAACTGTGAAAAGAGTTCTTTACTGTAAGAGCGGCAAGGATGTAGAATTCCCTTCCACAGGTGGTGGTTTCAGCGGGGAGCATCGATGGTTTCAAAAAACGATTAGATAAGCACCTGAACGACCACAATATACAGGGATATACAATGTAATACTGACATAAAATCACACATAGGTTGGACTGTCTTTTTTCAACCTTACCTACTATTTAAGCAGGGGCGGGCTGGGCCAGGGGGCAAGGATGCAATTGCCCTCCGGGCCGCTCTCATGTCCTGTACAAAGGCCGAGTGTGGCAGCTCGGGTGGCGGGCACGGCCGGATTAAGTACTGCAAGCTCAGAGATGAGCTCTGTCACAGTGCTGACAGTCTGTTTACAGAGTTTAGCACGGCCCCTCCCTCCTCCACACGACGCTCTATCAGAGGATGGATCTGCTTTCTCTTTCCCCACCCACACTCCGGGCAGCCCGTGCGTTGTCTGTAAAGAGGATGTGTGGGCGGCAAAGTTAAAACTGAGCAGTCGGACTCGGCTAAGCTTGGCAGCCACAGCCTTAAAAAAAAAAAGTGAGCCTCCTGGGACTGTCCATTGCGTCTAAGTAAGTCAAGTGAGCTTCTCCTCCCCGCCTTCCTGCTCTCTCTCCCCCTCTCTGTATGTTACTGGCAGCCTGTGACAGTTGATTGCCCTCCTAGGTTTTATGATCTGGGTTCATGCCTGCATGCTGCGGTTTGGCTGGTGTGCTGGCAGTCTTCCTGCATGTTACCCCCCCCCCCCCCGTCCCATAGACTTCTATTAGGTTGTACATCTTTGCTGCATGTTCTGAAAGTGCACAAAGTCCTGCATGCTGCATCTTTGGTGCAATTCCAGAAAGTGCAGCAAAAACGCACAACCTAAAAGAAGTCTGAGGGACTGCGGCTGTGGAAAACCGCCAGCACAGTGGCGGCTCGTCCATTAAGGGCGCACCCCTCCATCATACCACCCCCTATATGTAAAATGGATAGATTCATGCATTGCATGAATCTATCAATGGCCACCGTGCCCACCCCCTATTTAGGTGTCCGTGTCCCGAGGGGGTGTCACGGTGAGGCTGCATATGATGGGCACAGTGGCTGCATATGATGGGCACAGTGGCTGCATATGATGGGCACAGTGGCTGCATATGATGGGCACAGTGGCTACATATGATGGGCACAGTGGCTGCATATGATGGGCACAGTGGCTGTATTTGGTGCGGCATAGTGGCTGCAATTGATGTTTTTTTTTTTTTAGTTTGCTTGCACGCCCCCCCCCCCCACTCTTAGCAGGCACTGCCGCTCCACTGAAAAGTGATCAAAGCTCAGGTCACTTTTCAAAGGCATTTGACAGGCAGTGAGGAGGTGATATCTAATTTCCTCCCTCCCTGTTTTAACCTCCTAAATGTCAGTCCCTCCAGGTAATCACTTTCACTTCGAACTCCACCTTATTTCCATTATTCTCTGTGGGTATTAGATGTTCTCTCACCTTATTCTTTGCACATCTAATACATAAATAAGGTGGAGTTCAAAGTGAATTTCTACACCTAAATGGAGCACCCCTTTCAGAAGATTTTAGAATATTATTAAAGTCAGACTGGTGGACTGGCAAACCGGCAGAATTTCAATCAATTTCAATCTATCAATGTGCAGACTGGTTATACAAAATCCAATCTATCAATTGACTTCAGTACAACCAGCGTGTCCTTTTTTCTTTTTGTTGATCACTCCTGGCTGCTATAGCTGCCGGCAGTGATCACTGTATTCTGATGGCTGGGAAACGTTCCACTCAGAGCACACTAAGGATGAGCTCAAGCGTGTTCGCACACCCCACATGCAGAGCCCGCCAGGAAGTCGGCACAGCGCTGCGCTAATCACAGGCAGTGAGACATTTCCCGATGCGCGGCTGCAGAGATCGGGAAATGTCTCACTGCCTGTGATTAGTGCAGCACAGTGCCGACTTCCTGGCGGGCTCTGCACGTGGGCTGTGCGAACACGCCGGAGCTCATCCTTAGAGCACACACCAACACATGGCTCTTACGGAAGCTTGGTAAATCAAATGCCAGGCTTCCCTAGCATTACACCTGTGTGGCTGCAACCAAGTCTGGGCACAAGCCAGCACAGGCTCCTGGAAACGCAGGAGGGTGGCCAGTTAGAGGAAAGCTCATAGCTGCCAACTGTCCCGGATTTCCCGGGACATTCCCGGGACTTGGACTTCATTCCCGGATTTGTGGTGTCCCGGGAAATGTCCCGAAAAATCCGGTTCCCGTTTTCGAAACCGCCGCCGCCGCTAGAGATGTCTCTGCCGGCCGCCATTTTGTGGAAGTTCAGGAAGACGGCTGGGGGGGGGCTAGATGAAGCTTCTGCGTCGCCGCCCACCCCCTGCCCCGCTCCGCCTCGGCCCGCCCCGCTCCGCCTCGCCCCGCTCCGCCTCGGCCCGCCTACCCCCCGCCCCGCTGCCAGTCTGATATGGAAAGGGGCGGGGGTTCTAGCCATGCTGCAGACACACCTCTGAGGTGGGGGGGGGGAGCGCGCGCACCGTTGTGGGACACCTGATGTGAATGGGGGGGCACTGGGGACACCTGATGTGAGTGGGGGGGGCACTGGGGACACCTGATGTGAGTGGGGGGGCACTGGGGACACCTGATGTGAGTGGGGGGGGCACTGGGGACACCTGATGTGAGTGGGGGGGGGCACTGGGGACACCTGATGTGAGGGGGGGCACTGGGGACACCTGATGTGAGGGGGGGGCACTGGGGACACCTGATGTGAGGGGGGGCACTGGGGACTCCTAATGTGAGGGGGAGCTCCGCCGGGAACACCTGATGTGAGGGGGGGCTCCGCCGGGGCACTCCTGATGTGAGGGGGAGCTCTGCCGGGGACACCTGATGTGAGGGGGGCTCCGCCGGGGACTCCTGATGTGAGGGGGGGCTCTACCGGGGACACCTGATGTGAGGGGGGCTCCGCCGGGGACTCCTGATGTGAGGGGGGACTCCTGATTGTGAGGGGGGGCTCCGCCGGGGACTCCTGATGTGAGGGGGGACTCCTGATTGTGAGGGGGGGCTCCGCCGGGGACTCCTGATGTGAGGGGGAGCTCTACCGGGGACTCCTGATGTGAGGGGGGCTCCGCCGGGGACTCCTGATGTGAGGGGGGGCTCCGCCGGGGACTCCTGATGTGAGGGGGAGCTCCGCCGGGGACACCTGATGTGAGGGGGAGCTCCGCCGGGGACTCCTGATGTGAGGGGGGGCTCCGCCGGGGACTCCTGATGTGAGGGGGGGCTCCACTGGGGACTCCTGATGTGAGGGGGAGCTCCGCCGGGGACTCCTGATGTGAGGGGGGGCTCTGCCGGGGACACCTGATGTGAGGGGAGCTCCGCCGGGGACTCCTGATGTGAGGAGGGGCTCCGCCGGGGACTCCTGATGTGAGGGGGGGCTCCGCCAGGGGCTCCTGATGTGAGGGGGAGCTCCGCCGGGGACGCCTGATGTGAGGGGGGGCTCCGCCGGGGACTCCTGATGTGAGGAGGGGCTCCGCCGGGGACTCCTGATGTGAGGGGGGGCTCCGCCAGGGGCTCCTGATGTGAGGGGGAGCTCCGCCGGGGACACCTGATGTGAGGGGGGGCTCCGCCGGGGACCCCTGATGTGAGGGGGGCTCCGCCGGGAACTCCTGATGTGAGGGGGGGCTCCGCCGGGGACTCCTGATGTGAGGGGGGGCTCCGCCGGGGACTCCTGGTGTGAGGGGGGGCTCCGCCGGGGACTCCTGGTGTGAGGGGGGCGCCGCCGGGGACTCCTGGTGTGAGGGGGGGCTCCGCCGGGGACTCCTGGTGTGAGGGGGGGCTCCGCCGGGGACTCCTGGTGTGAGGGGGGGCTCCGCTGGGGACATCTGATGCAAGATCGGACTCTGTTCGGACATCTGAAGCAAGGACGGACGGCTGGTGGCAGGCGACGTGGCTGGTGACACGCTCAGGGATCCCACTGATTCTGCATTATGGTGAGTTGAATGATTTCATTTTATATTACAATATAATAATAGAAATAATGCGCTTCAATCATCCTGACACCATAACAACCATGGTGCCGGGATGATTGAAGTGCTAACACCAGGTGTTTGGAGTATCTTTATCTGCTGATTGTTAAACTTTCTAGAATACACATATTTCTATTGTGTAGGATCTGGGGCTGCTGTCCCGTCATTTCCCTCTCTCTCCCCCTCTCTCCCCCTCTCCATCCCTCATTCATTTCAGACTCTAACCACACGCTCTAGAGCCACGCCCATTTAAGCCACGCCCACAATTTAGCGTAAACCACGCCCATTTTTCGGCGTCTATTTTTGCTAGGCCACGCCTGCTGACGAATGCCCCGCCCCCTAATTATTGGACAGCTCCGCCTACAGCCACAAAAGTGTCCCACATTTTTTTTTTTACAATGTTGGCAACTATGAAAGCTGGGATAGGACATTACTTACATCATATCCCTGCTACGCCTAAACCTGCTCCACTGCCGCACCAGGCCCACAATGCCCTTAATCTTGACCCGGGGGGCCAGTGCACAGGGCCAGGCCTGTGCCTGCACATGCACAGCACTGCCCACACAGAGAGAGGGGCTGCGAAACATTGCTTCCAGAGAGAAACTGCAATGTGGAGTGATTTCTCTCTCTGTGCATGCAATGTGGAACTGTCTCTCTCTCTCTGTGCGGGCATTGTGGAGCAGTCTCCCTGTGTGTGTCTCTCTCTCTCTCTGTGCGGGTAATGTGGAGCAGATGGATGGTGAGCTGGTTCAATGGGCCATTTGACTAGACTTGCCCCCCAGGCCTAAGGCTGCCAGCCCTCCCCTGTATTTAAGAGAGTGCAAAATCTGGTGCAGCTGTGCATGGCAGCCAATCAGCTTTTAACTTCAGCTTGTTCAATTAAGCTTTGACTGGAACTGGAAACTGATTGGTTTCTATTCACAGCTATACCAGATCTTGCACGCTCCAGTTTTAGTAAATCAACCCCTATGTTTGTTAGCTGCCTTGCTGAACAAACCCACTTTGACTGTTCCTGGGAGAACAAACACAAGATCTGCTTGAGGATCCAGATCAGGACTTCCGAGAAAGTAACAAGTTTGTTTTCTCCAGATCATTCCTAAAATTCTGGAGCCCATAAACTTCAAACCAAGGGGACACACTAGGTGACATATATACATCTTCCACAATCCTGCCAGAAAGTAATACCTCAGTAACTCTAGTGCCCACTTTATGGCCAGACATTACCTTTCACTTTTGAATAGTTCCTCTCTGCAGGGGTTAGTTTTCATGCTGAGGTATGTTACTGGATGTTTTTACCTATTAAGGCCCACGGACAAGACTGCTCCCAGGCTAACATCAGAGTTATTGGTTTGCACAATAAATTCTTGACCGAGGTGGTTAACACTAGTCCCTTACACAATACTGTCTTCAGCTCTTAAAAAGCTTTGTCTGTGTCTTCATTCCATTTCAAAATGGTGAACTTGATCCCTTTGGTGGCATCTGTAAGTGGAGCTGCTATAGTAGCAAAGTTAAGCACAAAGCTATATTAGTATAATACAATCTCTAGATTGTATTATACTATCACTGCACAAAAACGCTGTGTGTCTTTGGCTCCGTTTCAGGGCCGAATTCAGGCATAGAATCGGCCCTGATTCATCCCTGAAACGTGGAACAGGGACGCACAGCGCTCCTGTGCAATCCGCAGCCCGATATAGTGTGAACCTGGGCTAATAACTATAATCTTACCCATTAGAAGATTTATGACCACCTCGCCCAATGCTGTTGTCCAAATAATAACCTTAATCCAATGGTCAAAAGAGGGTCAAGGGATTATCACGGTGCCAAGCAATAATTGAAGTCCATAAAATAAAATGACAAAATTTTATTCACAAATAATTAAAAGAAATGTATACACATACATATCAAGGGTGTGGAAAATACAAACAGTCAGGGAATTAAAAGGCCAACTGAGCAGTGGTATCACATAGACCCACCTATGGCGTAATGGCAGGTTACATGAACAGGTATGTGGAGTCCTACATGTTTCGCCATAGAAGGCTTCCTCAGGGACAGTTGACAATACCTGTATTCAAATCTTGAAATTCTATAACAAAAAGTAAATGACAATCAAATAATATAATGGCAGCAGTTACCATTGCATAGAAAAATAATAAATGTTGTGTAACTGTCAGACATAGCCATAGATCCTCCCACATAAAAACGGTGCAGGGACCCAACCAACCAACACCCCCGGCCCCCAATATCACCCCGTAGGTGCACCCAAACCCTGGACATAGGATGGAAAAATTACCTACCAACGGGTCGCCGAGGGGCTAGCGTGGGGGACCCTGTAGTGAATACAAGGACCACAGACACAGTAAGGAGGCTGCAGGGGGCAAAAAGAGGACCTGGAAGAGAAATTACCAATGTGAAAGATATATAATTTTGGCAGATCACCCAAGAAAATTCTGGATGTACAAACCGATAATCAGTAGGGCTAACATAGCCTCAAAAAGTACTTACTCTTTGTGCAATAAAAGGGGGAGAGGAAAAGACAGGGCACCCAGTATACTAGCTTGGATTTATGCAGGGGTGACAGATGGAAAATCACTGAAAAAATAAAAGATAAAAATGATGGAAAGACATTTCAAACCGCACAGGTGCTTGGCCGTATTGCAGAGAGCAATCAAAGAGGGGGGTTACAAAGTGTCTGGTTTAAGCAGAAGTATGTGCCCAAAAATAAATCAACTCACCAGTAATTCCGGTGGTACTGTATAAATAGTAAACAGCCAGCAAAGTAAGAATTAATGAGGACGGTTTAGGTTTTGAACAATCGCTCTGCAGAGTAAACAAAGAGTTCATGTAGTTAAACGTAAGCAGCGGACCTAAAAGGATCATATCACTCCAAAGTAGTGAACATACCTTAGATAGTATGGCAAGGACATGGGTGCCCTGGAAACGCCGGCGAGGGAATGGCCGGAACCGCTGGCCTCTTATGCCCCCCACACATGTCAGGCGTCTGACGTCGCCATGACGTGTGAGCGGACAGAGATCGCCACTGCGCATGCGCCCAGTGTCGACCTTATATGCCTACAATGTCCATAGGGCCATGTGAGAGAGTCTGATGCTGCGTGTACAGCACAAGCAGCGGAGGACATGGTGGACAGCTAAGCCTGTCAGGTAGACAGAGCCGCATACCGCCGGAGGCTAAGATGAGAGATCCTCTTGAAGCAGTGGCAGAGGGAGGGCAAATGCTGATATGGACAGCATTGCCCTTGGGCATACAGCCAAAGTGTCTGTAGTGGCCCAGGATCACCATGGCTAGGATCAAACCAACGTGTACCCGCGGTGTCCCAGCGGGGCAAATGTCGGGGGCCAAAGGAGTGCATCTCAAGGCTGAAAAAGGGGGGCAAATAGGTGAACATTGGAGGAGAACCCGTACTCCGGCAATGTGAAAAGAAAGATCAGGACCACTTCAGTAGCACAGGACCACAATCTCCCCACACACCATTGGGGGGACAGGGGTCAGCCCCAGTCGTGATCATGCAATAGGTCAGGTCCGACAGTCACACAAACAACACAATATAATTAAATCAAAATACAAGAATATAATGCACAAATAATGAAAATAGTACCAGTACAGTTCCAGTGTATGTGCAGTAATGCATAAAAATAAATTGTGTATATATTGTGAAAAATAAGAAAAAGAAAGGGGGGGGGGGGGGGAGAAAGAAGAGAATAAGCTTTGTGGATACATGATGTGACTATGAGACAAGGGAGGGAATTTGAGGGAGATGGGGAAAGAACATGAATAAGAATATATTTTCTCCAACATTCGGTTGAAGATAAATTATGAAAATGATTTAAAGCTAATATATTCGTTTAGCCATGGGCGTAACTACCACCATAGCGACCCATGCGGGCGCTATGGGGCCCGCAGCCGAGTGGGGCCCAGTGAGGATAAGAGCACCGCCGCCACAGTCTCCCAGCCAGGGGAAGAGAGAGGAAAGGAAGAGGCGAGCTGTCCGTATCAGCAGAGAGCTGAATTGCCTGATGTAAGAGCTTTCATTAGAACTTCCAGTGTTCCCGGGGCTCACGTCACATAGCTCCACCTTTTGGCTCGGTGCCTTTGATAGACAGAACGCCGATCCAATGCGGGACATGTGACGTCATCAAAGGCGTCGGGCCAAGAGGTGGGGCTATGTGACGATGAGCCCCGGGAAGACAGGAAATTCAAATGAAGGCTATTACAGCGGTCAATCACGCTCTCTGCTGATCTGGGTGGCTTGTCTCTTCCTCTGCATAGGTGGGGCTGTATGGGGCACAGGCAGACCAGGCTGTATTGGGCACAGGTCACGCTGTATGGGGCACAGGTCACGCTGTATTGGGCACAGGTCACGCTGTATTGGGCACAGGTCACGCTGCATTGGGCACAGGTCACGCTGTATGTGGCACAGGTCACGCTGCATTGACACTAGGGCAGCTGTGGGGGGGGGGGTGTTTGCAGGGGGGCCTCATACAACATTTTGCTATGGGGCCCTGCTATTTCCAGTTACGCCCCTGCGTTTAGCCCTGGAAATTTTGTAGCTTCAAGAATGTGTATCCACTTAGTTTCCAGTTGGAGTAGTTTTTGATCAATGTCCCCTCCCCTAACATGTGGGGGGACATGTTCAAGCGCGGTAAAGCCAATCACCTGAGGGTTGTAATTATGCCTGGATGCCACATGTCTATTGATGGAAGTGGATGTGGTTTGTTTGTAAAGGGGTTTTTATATGGTCCCCGATCCGTATGCAAAAAGGTCGTTTCGTTTTTCCGACATAGAAACATCCACATCGGCAGGTGGCTAAATATACTACTCCTACGGTTTGACATGTGACAGTATGCTTAATTTTGTGAATGTGACCGTTGGGAAGTGGCGTTTCATAAATGAATTCGCATACGTCACACTTCCCACATGGAAACGTACCAAATTTGGTCAAAGCCAGAGTGGACTTCGGAGAGTGATGACTGGTTATTAGACGGTCCTTCAATGATGATGATCGTCTAAACGTGATATCCGAGAGAGGTTTGATGTATTTTTTAAGAGGATCTCTCATCTTAGCCTCCAGCGGTATGCGGCTCTGTCTACCTGACAGGCTTAGCTGTCCACCATGTCCTCCGCTGCTTGTGCTGTACACGCAGTGTCGGACTCTCTCGCATGGCCCTCTGGACCTTGTAGGCATACAAGGTCGACACCGGGCGCATGTGCAGTGGTGATCTCTGTCCGCTCACACGTCATGGCGACGACAGACGCCTGACGTGTGTGGGGGGCATAAGAGGCCGGCGGTTCCGGCCATTCCCTCGCCGGCATTTCCAGGGCACCCATGTCCTTGCCATACTATCTAAGGTATGTTCACTACTTTGGAGTGATGTGATCCTTTTAGGTCCGCTGCTTACTTTTAACTACATGAACTCTTTGTTTACTCTGCAGAGCGATTGTTCAAAACCTAAACCGTCCTCATTAATTCTTACTTTGCTGGCTGTTTACTATTTATACAGTACCACCGGAATTACTGGTGAGTTGATTTATTTTCGGGCACATACTTCTGCTTAAACCAGACACTTTGTAACCCCCCTCTTTGATTGCTCTCTGCAATACAGCCAAGCACCTGTGCGGTTTGAAATGTCTTTCCATCATTTTTATCTTTTATTTTTTCAGTGATTTTCCATCTGTCACCCCTGCATAAATCCAAGCTAGTATACTGGGTGCCCTGTCTTTTCCTCTCCCCCTTTTATTGCACAAAGAGTAAGTACTTTTTGAGGCTATGTTAGCCCTACTGATTATCAGTTTGTACACCCAGAATTTTCTTGGGTGATTTGCAGGTATTGTCAACTGTCCCTGAGGAAGCCTTCTATGGCGAAACATGTAGGACTCCATATACCTGTTCATATAACCTGCCATTACGCCATAGGCGGGTCTATGTGATACCACTGCTCAGTTGGCTTTTTACTTCCCAGACTGTTTGTATTTTCCACACCCTTGATATGTATGTGTATACATTTCTTTTAATTATTTGTGAATAAAATTTTGTCATTTTATTTTATGGACTTCAATTATTGCTTGGCACCATGATAATCCCTTGACCCTCTTTTGACCATTGATGTTCATGCTATTAGAATGAGGTGCCGTATTGTTATGAAGACTATCCAGTCATGCAACTTAACCTTAATCCAAGCCTATTGCGTATTTGTTTGACTAGTTGTTTTCCAGGCCTTGCAAATGGAATCTAATGCCGGCCATAGATGGAGTGATTTTCTTTCCTGCAACCACAGGAAGTTACAGGGAAGCCATTGTATTCTACCGGTGGGGGACGGTGGAAGCCATCCCGGCTGGTAGAATACAGGGATTATTGCTAGCAGCTATAACAGCTGCTAGCAATAATGACATGTAAAATCTGGCAGGCTGCTTGTACTCAAGTTGATTAATCGATTAGCTTGGGTACATTCAGCCTGCCCATACATGCCCATACGTGGTTTGAATCTCGACTGGTTCGCTCTGAACCAGACGTGATTCGAACCGTGTATGGCTGGCTTTAAACTACTTCTGTAGGTGGGAAACCCAGTCAAGACTAAAAATGACATCATCTAGCATGTGCCTTTTGGGGCTTAAAGCCATAATAAAGTCAGATTTTCAGTTGTACCTACAGTACACTGTGCTCTGAATTGAGGGCACTCTTGAGCATGCATGGGACTGACGTCATTGTCGCTCAGCCATTCAAATGGCCGGACTCCGCAAACCCGGAGAGAAGACCGGGTGAAAATGGAAGCCCTGTCAGCAGTGACAGCACGCTACTGGAGGGATCCATTTCACATGTAAGTCTTTCATAATGTGCTAGTATACGATGCATATGTAGCGTACCCCAGGTAGGAGCCGCAAGTGAACTGGGATCCCCCACCCTGCACAGCCAGGCACCCTGGTATTCCACAGGCACATTTGAGTAAGAAAACTGTCCAATGATTTGTTTTTGTATTTTATGGAGGGGATAAAACTTGAATGGGGATTAGGGGGGTTAGGGGAATTATGGGATGCCCACTTGACTTTAGTCAACTTCAGGGAAAACTCTCCTATATACAGTCTATATACTCCTTCTCTTCCTCCAGCACTAGCTTGCTTGCGGAACTTCAGCTGGCACACTGATGGTTAACCGCTTGCCGACCGGATCACGCCAATATACGTCGGCAGAAGGGCACGTGTAGGCATATTAGGGTACCTGTACGTTGCCCTTTAAGAAGCGGTTTGTGGGCGCGCACGCGCGCACTGCGAGCTCCGTGAGTGTGATAGCGGATCCTGCGGACTCGATGTCCGCGTGGATACCCGCGATCGTCTCACGGAGAGGAAGAACGGAGAAATGCTGATGTAAACAAGCGTTCTGCCTAGTGACACTGACACTGATCACAGCTCCCTGTGATCAGGAGTGGTGATCAGTGTTGTGTCAAACAAAGCCCCTCCCCCCCACAGTTAGAATCACTCCTTAGGACACACTTAACCCCTACAGCGCCACCTAGTGGTTAACCCCTTCACTGGCAGTCACATTTACACAGTAATCAATGCATTTTTAATCGCACTGATCGCTGTATAAATGTGAATGGTCCCAAAATAGCGCCAAAAGTGTCCGATCTGTCCGCCATAATGTTGCAGTCACGATAAAAAAAAAAATCGCTGATTGTTAATAAAAATGCCATAAAACTATCCCCTATTTTGTAGACGCTATAACTTTTGTGCAAACCAATCAATAAACGCTTATTGCGATTTTTTTTTTACCAAAAATATGTAGAAGAATACATATCGGCCTAAACTGAGGAAAAAAATGTTTCTTTAATATATTTTTTGGGGATATTTATTATAGCAAAAAGTAAAAAATAATTCCTTTTTTTTCAAAATTGTCGCTATTTTTTTGTTTATAGCGCAAAAAATAAAAACCGCAGAAGTGATCAATTACCACCAAAAGAAAGCTCTATTTGTGGGGGAAAAAGGACGTCAATTTTGTTTGGGAGCCACGTCACACGACCGTGCAGTTGTCAGTTAAAGCGATGCAGTGCCGAATTGCAAAAAGTGCTCTGGTCTTTTGCCAGCTGAATGGTCCGAGGCTTAAGTGGTTAATCCTACATAGAAAACACTCAACCAGATTTTTAAGCAAAAGCCCTTTGCAGGTAGGAACCCGAGGCCGCCTTCAAGTGTGTAGCAAACAGTCAGTGTCCAGCTTTACATCCCTGTTGCTATTGATCCCAGCACCACCTCTTCAGGCACTGCCAGTCCACCTGGCTGCAGCTGCCCTTTTCACTAGCCCTCCTGGCTACTTCTCCATAGTCCTCCCAGACTGACACCACAGTCCTCTCAGACTGCTCACTCGCCAGCCCCCCATGGCTGACTCACAGAAGAACTCCTGGACGTGCTGACCTGCTCCTGCTGTCCTCTGTGCCTCCAGGAAGGATATCAGGCTTGAGGTCAACCCCCCCAGACTAGGGGGCACCCTCAAGGGCCACCGACAGCCTGCTCAGCACTCCTTCTCCATCTTCCACCCTACTGCCCCTGCTGGCATGACTTATGAGTATTTATGAGGTACCTGCTCCCTGCCAGCCTATTTTGCTGGGGATTGGCTGGGGCTCTCATCAATACTCCAAGCAGCTCCTCCTAAACTCCACCCTCTGCTTCTGGAAGCTTCTCCAATGTTCCAAAGAGCAGTGGGAGTTACCAGAGGTGCTGCTTGCTGAGTCATCCAGCCTCCCTGGGTCACTCAGCCCTGACCTAGCTTTAACTCAGGTCTGGCTTTCAGCCAGTACAAATTTCCTACACTAACAACTATGTACACTAGCACCTAGCTAGAGGGTGCTACAAATACTGGTACATTATGCCATTAACTTGCAGGGGGACATTTTTTTAAAAATGACTTTACTAGCACTTTATGGATATGATCTGACATTCTTTGGAAAAGAAACCAGGACCCCACGCAAGCTAAATGAGAGGACCATGTCCTCGTATCATCCACTTAATATCACAAAAATTGTCTTTTCCTTTGCCCTGTCTGTTAAGGGAACCTAACAATACTGCTTCAGGTACCTAATATGGTCTTAACTTTGCTTTAAAGTGAAGCTCAGTCACAATGTCATGGTAAATTAAGTTAGTTGAACTAGGTACACCTTTTGTTTTCTCTGTAAGAACTCTCTCACTTCCTGAATCTGAGTAGCAGAAAGGGTCTCTGACACCCAAACCTCTGATAGACCTTTTGGTGGTGATATTTTGGAGTCACTTTCTGCTGAAAAAAACCTTCCGATCATTCCAGGGTGTTATTAGGTAAACATGATATATTTGGAAGTGCTTTCTCTTTATGGACTAGTATAGCTCACAGTGGAGCTATGTTGTAAAGATGTAATTACAATGTATACAGAACCTGGGCTCCAAAGAGCCAGGACTGTGACAAGGGCTCCCCACAAGTGAGTGCAGGGGCTCAAAAAATGGAGCTAAATCGGAAGGAAACAAAAATAGGAGAAAAGAAAGGAGGGAGGAGAAAAACGGGGGAAAGGTTTGTTTAAATGGGCATAGGGAGGCTAGTAGTAACAACATACTCTACAGTGGGGACGGAAAGTATTCAGACCCCCTTAAATTTTTCACTCTTTGTTATATTGCAGGCACTTGCTAAAATCATTTAGGTTCATTTTTTTCCCTCATTAATGTACACACAGCACCCCATATTGACAGAAAAACATAGAATTGTTGACATTTTTGCAGATTTATTAAAAGAGAAAAACTGAAATATCACATGGTCCTAAGTATTCAGACCCTTTGCTGTGACACTCATATATTTAACTCAGGTGCTGTCCATTTCTTCTGATCATCCTTGAGATGATTCTACACCTTCATTTGATTCCAGCTGTGTTTGATTAAACTGATTGGACTTGATTAGGAAAGCCACAGACCTGTCTATATAAGATCTTACAGCTCACAGTGCATGTCAGAGCAAAGGAGAATCATGAGGTCAAAGGAACTGCCTGAAGAGCTCAGAGACAGAATTGTGGCAAGGCACAGATCTGGCCAAGGTTACAAAAAAATTTCTGCTGCACTTAAGGTTCCTAAGAGCACAGTGGCCTCCATAATCCTTAAATGGAAAACGTTTGCGGACGACCAGAACCCTTCCTATAGCTGGCCATCCGGCCAAACTGAGCTATCGGGGGAGAAGAGCCTTGGTGAGAGAGGTAAAGAAGAACCCAAAGATCACTGTGGCTGAGCTCCAGAGATGCAGTTGGGAGATGGGAGAAAGTTGTAGAAAGTCAACCATCACTGCAGCCCTTCACTAGTCGGGGCTTTATGACAGAGTGGCCTCTCCTCAGTGCAAGACACATGAAAGCCCGCATGGAGTTTGCTAAAAACACCTGAAGGACTCCATGATGGTGAGCAATAAGATTCTCTGGTCTGATGAGACCAAGATAGAACTTTTTGGCCTTAATTCTAAGCGGTATGTGTGGAGAAAACCAGGCACTGCTCATCACCTGTCCAATACAGTCACAACAGTGAAGCATGGTGGTGGAGCATCATGCTCTGGGAGTGTTTTTCAGCTGCAGGGACAGGACGACTGGTTGCAATTGAGGGAAAGATGAATGCGGCCAAGTACAGGGATATCCTGGACGAAAACCTTCTCCAGAGTGCTCAGGACCTCAGACTGGGCCGAAGGTTTACATTCCAACAAGACAATGACCCTAAGCACACAGCTAAAATAATGAAGGAGTGACTTCACAACAACTCTGTGGCTGTTGTTGAATGGCCCAGCCAGAGCCCTGACTTAAACCCAATTGAGCATCTCTGGAGAGACCTAAAAATGGCTGTCCACCAACGTTTACCATTCAACCTGACAGAACTGGAGAGGATATGCAAGGAGGAATGGCAGAGGATCCCCAATTCCAGGTGTGAAAAACTTGTTGCATCTTTGCCAAAAAGACTCTTGGCTGTATTAGATCAAAATGGTGCTTCTACTAAATACTGAGCAAAGGGTCTGAATACTTAGGACCATGTGATATTTCAGTTTTTCTTTTTTAATAAATCTGCAAAAATGTCAACAATTCTGTGTTTTTTCTGTCAATATGGGGTGCTGTGTGTACATTAATGAGGAAAAAAAATGAACTTAAATGATTTTAGCAAATGGCTGCAATATAACAAAGAGTGAAAAATTTAGGGGGGTCTGTATACTTTTCCGTCCCCACTGTATATATATATTAACCACCCATTAATTTAAAGGAGAAATATAGCCAAAGCTATCTTGGCTATAATTCTCCTTTAGGTCACAGGAGTCTAGTTGGTTCTGTACTACTGTGACCTATTTTTAGCTGACAGCTGGCTAAAGTCTGCTGTCAGCTGACGCCACTCAGCCAGTCCAGGCTTTGAAAAGCTCCCGACCATATGATCGGGATCTACCTAGATGCCTGAACTGGCACCTTGCTCAGCCTCACAGTGAGCCACTGAGAGCCTGAGCCAGCCACTCCTACCCCCTCCTGAGTCAGCCTGGCGATCCATTGATGGCCGGAGGAGCAGAGCAGAGACCTGGGACTGTCAGTCATTGAGAGTGAAGGGGGATATCTGAGTGATCAGCGGTGTTTGATCACTCAGTTCCCACTGCAAAGCCAGTGAGGGTCAGATGCAGAATCGGATCGATACTGCATCCACCTAGGTGAGTATAAATGTTTGTTTTTTTAAAAGTACATACTTCTCTTTTAATAAATCAGGCATCATACCATAATAGGCAGATATGTGGTCTTTGCAAGCCATAGTTGGTATTTAGAATCTCTCAATGATGGCCAGAAATCCAAAATAGATTAAGGGTCAGTGCCATCCAAAAATGCCATTGTCTCATAGGCATTGCTAGCAGCAGAGTTGTCACGTTTTGTGACAATACCAGTCAACACAAAGAACACAATAACTTAAAGTTCAACTCCAGTCAAAACAATTAATCTATTTTTGTATAGTTTGGGGAAGGGTTAGAGCCCCTGTCACTTTTTTATGCACTGGTCCCCCATCTATCACATGAAATCCCATGTTACACCCTTGCATAACCTCCCCCAATCATACTCCAGCTGGCTATTCTCTCAATGACATCGCCAGCAGCAAAGTTGTCACTGCCTGTGACAATACCAGTGAACCCGAAGAACACAATACTTTATTTTTATTTGTTTTATTTCAAGTGCCTATTTCTAGCTTCTAGCACAGGGTTTCTAAACCAGGGTTTCATGGATCCCTAGGTTTGCCCCAGAGGTTGCTAGGGGTTCCTTGAGCAATTTCTGCCTCTCAGATAAGTTCCTACTGACACCATCGATCTTTTTAGCTACCTGTAATGCCGCGTACACACGGTCGGACTTTTCGTCTACAAAAGTCCAACGGACGCTGACGGACTAAAGCTGGCTGGTAATCCGATCGTGTGTGGGCTTCTCCGGACTTTCAACGGACTTTTTTAGCCTCAAATCCGACGGACTTTAGATTTGAAGCATGCTTCAAATCTTTACGTCGTAACTACGACGGACCCCGAAGTCCGCTCGTCTGTATGCTAGTCCGACGGACAAAAAAACGACGCATGCTCATAAGCAAAAACTAAACGGAAGCACTCGGTCTAGTAAAACTAGTGTTCGTATTGTAGGTAGCACATTCATCACGCTGCAAAATCTGTGATCGTTGAATGCAGCGCATTTTATTTCTTCTTTACGAAGGCTCTAAAGAACGAAGGTGTTTTGCTGTTCATAATCAGAGTTCTCCCAAACTGATTTCTGGATTCTTTTTCTCTTTGATCTCATGAATGATATAGTATGCATTTTAAAAACAATGTTTCCATACTAATAATACTTTTTCCCCTTTTTTTTTTTTTAGGTTTGTAAAGTTAACACAAAGAACCCATTATTATTTTTTTTTTTTATAGTGATTATTTTTTAGTTTTTAGATAAAGTTAACCCAAAGCACCGTTTTTGGTTACGTAAATTTTTTGATTTTCAAGACTTACCACTTGAACATTATTAACATTAGTAATGTATTTTTGGTGTGTTTTTTTTCAAACTCAATGAGATTGTTGTCCCTTGTTAATTTAACATTGTGTGTAAAATCAATGATTTCAAAGAAAAAACATAAAGTCTTTTGCTAAACTCAAAAAAGATCCATTTATTCATGGTCAAAATAAAATAAAGAGGAAGTCAACGCTGGAAAAAGTCGGTGTACCAGAAAATTGGGATCTTGCGGAGTCCATATAAGAGGGAGCACAATCTGGTCCAAGAATCCCAGAGATCAACAGCACCAGCAGATGATCTAGATGTCCCCAGACTGTGGTCCTACAACAGCCTGCGTCTTCTGTCAGACCAGACTGAACCCAGGTCATCATTTTCTTCTCTTCCCTGCAGCCTTTCCTCCACGCTGCCCTGCAGCCTTCCCTGTAGCCTTCTTTTGAGGCTGTGGCTCTGGTGTTTCAGTTGTGGCAGGAGGAGGAGGAGGAGGAGGAGGAGGAGGAGGAGGGGGGGCTGCCTCATGTAGTTGGGTGTTTTGTGTTAGCATGCCCTGCAGCCCCTTATGGATTGTTTCCCCAAATAGGAGCTCACAAATGAGGCGCTGCTCCCTATTCATCTGAAGAAGCCTGCTGGCTAAGTAGCAGCCATAGGATTCTTCCGCTTCGGGGGGGCTCCTTAAAAAACGGGTGGCCTCTTGCATGAGGCGCAGGGATGCGTCCTGTGTGACCATCCCCTTCCTGGCCCTTTTTTTGGGAAGGTGGAGGGGAGGCACTTGGGATTCGGTCAGGCTCCTACTGGGCCCAGCCACCTCATTTGGCCCAGCCACCTCACTTGGCCCAGCCACCTCACTGGGAGCAGCCACCTCACTGGGAGCAGCCACCTCCTGCCTGACACTGGGCCCAGCCTCCTCCAGGATGATGGTGAATCCGGCCTCCTCCAGGCTGTCCATGGGCCTGGTCTCCTCCTGCCTGCCACTTTCCCCCCATTCCTCCTGGATGGACTCATCCTGTGTATAAAAAAAGGACAATAGTTTGAGTATATTTTTTTGGGTTCATCAATGACACACAGTTTGCTTCTCATGAATAGCAAATTCAATGTGAATACTTCTCTTTAATAAAAGAGTCTAATCAGACACCATAATTATTTCAAGCAGGTGCCAAACATATTTAGCCACTACTGTCAATTGATATGTATACACAATTTTGAGTGCCAAATTATTTTAGACAATTATAACATCCAGTTAACATCATTAATATTAGTACAGTAAATATTTGTTAAAATAATTTACCTGACTCCAGATGGTCATATCTGGTTCATCCAGGATGGAAGACCCAGCTTGCTCCTCATCAGCCTCTGCTGGGGTGGAGGGAAGGGTGGAGGAAAGGGTTGAAAGTGATGGCCTGGCTTCATTCTGGTCATCCAGAAAACGGAGTTGATTATAGTACCACAGCCTGGGTACATAAACATCATCTGCTGATGCTCCTGATCTCCTTGATTCCTGGATCTTCTTATGCTCCCTCTTATACATGTTCCTCAAGACCCCAATTTTCTTGAGCAATGTCTCCATTGTTGCTTCCGGGATGGTCGCCTGGACAAAGGCCAGAAGTCTCTCCAGCGTTGACTTCCTCACATGCTTAGCATAATACTGAGGGTGTTTCACCTCCCACAAATTCCTCATCTCTCGATATTTGGAAATAAAAGATGTAAGGAACTCTGGATCCTTAAATAGGGGATTCATTATATCTGGAAAAGATGAAGTCACAAGACAAAAAACACTTTTATTATAGGTTTCGGCTAACCCCTCATCATCTTCTCCCTATGTAGGCCTCATCAATCTATCAAGCCATATAGGCCGCTTGCTACAAAGTCATGACCATAAAAACCAAAAAAAAAAAAAAAATATATCTAAAATTACCTTCGTTTTGTAACGTCCAGGTCCACTATCACCTACCACAGAACGTACGTACGACACGTGCGCAAGGGCCCTCTTTATACACTACGCATGTGTGAAACTCCGCCTGCGTCGCCCGCCCCTGACGTTCGAAATTAACTCATGTTCTCCGCCCCCTAATTACGGCGCGTAGTGGAGTTAAAGAATGGC